>NW_014554275.1:123661-309516 GCF_001313825.1 Dinoponera quadriceps
TATATATATATATATATATATATCATTATAACTTTTATTTATATACGTTATTTATATACGTAACTTTTATATATATATATACGTAACTTTTCTGTAAAAAATAAATATCAGACCACAATGAAATGTAAATTGCATAGATGAGATGTGAAGGATACATTCATAGTTTTCACACTTGCGTACTTGTAGTTCTTCCCTAAAAGCCGGTTGCCCAGGGCCGTACAGACTCTCGACAACTTGAAGCACTCGCGTCGGCCGGTGTTAATCTCTTGGCGCGCAGTCGAAATTCTCGGACCCATGCTGCTGACGCGCTTACGCTGCTTCTCCAGCATTTCCTCGGCTAACCTCAGCTGTTCCTTGAGTTTCTTCACCTCGATGGCCAAGCTATTCTGCAAGTCCTTCTCCATGTCCCACTGACGAAGGTTCCCCGACATATCCGCAAAATGATCCAGAACAGCGTAACTGCACAACATACATGTAAAATACAATTTAATATTTGTGTATATTTGAGTAATATTTGAGTGTACTTTTTTATTAAGTTAGCTCAAAAGTCTTTTTCCATGAGCACTAAACAAGTGTTGATATGAACAAACCGCAATATGCCGGCAAATAAGACACGTTTTTCACGGGAAAATATTTCTGAATCAACCTCAAGGCTGGGAAAGTTACTTTTGCAAAGTAACTGATTATCGTTACTCGTTATCTATTGGAAAATTAACTCGTTACTGTTATATTCAAAAAGTAACTAATTGTTAAAATTTCTTTTTTTTACCAAGTACCGAGGATTTTAGTACGATTAGCTGTTGCCTAATCCATATACATGTATATTCTACATGTGTAAGTAAAGATAACGATTCTATATTTGTTACCATTATCTGAACAATTGTTAATTACCGTTATTAGTGAAAAAAATAACGTCGTTACCACGTCTGAGAAGAGTAACTTACAACGGTAACAGCGTTGCAAGTAACGCGTTACTTCCCAACCCTGATCAGCTTAAAGTTAGGTATACATTGAGCGAAGGAATAAAAAACGAACAGCGAATGCAAACTTTCGTTGTTACAATTCGGAAAATGTGTACGCCATAACGAGTCCGAATAGGACGTCTTGGTCCGATTTACTCATAATGTAGTTTACTAAAGGAAGTTTGCGCGCGTTTAAAAGCGAATCTACACACTCATCGTACGCAGAAAAAAATTATTCTTCTAATCAAGAACAGATATTCTCATGTATAAGGATATAATTTTTTCGAAAGATTTTTAGCCAAGTAAATACTTGCATCGATACAAATTCAAGATTAAAAATCTTCTGAAAAGATTATAATATTTTTGTTTATATACGTAAGAATATCTTGATTTTTGAAGACTAATTTCTTTATGTACTGCATATTCGCTACTCGTTCGCTCAGTGTGTACCCGCCTTTACGTAACGCATCTCTGAAGATTCTCTGACGTCCTTACCGTCTTGCGACTAATCTGTTCTCGATGTCGGACAAGTACCGTTGCTGCTCCATTTTGGGAAGACCCGCGAGAGACTCGAGTTCCGTCTTCATGTCCCGTTTGAGTACGTCCCAAACATCACCTGTGTTATCGGCATCGCCGCTGGCGTTCACGTTCAAATTAGGCGAAAGATCCTTCGTTCCATCATCGTCACGGTTGTTACTCGCCGAAAACAATGACGATACCGAGGCATTGCGATTCAATTCACGCTCACACTCATGGAAATACGATATTGTGGTTTCCATGCAGTCCATGAGTTCTTGCCTGCTCGCGTTCGAATTTAACACGGTGGTCGCGTCGGAGATATCGCTCTCATTGGCCTTGTCATTATCGTCGCTTTTACCGGCCGTTCCCTCGTCGGGCTTCTCCGCGACGACGTTACTGTCTTCGATGGACTCTTCGCTGCGGCCGGCGTTCGCCGTGTCGTGCCATGATGAGCTCGACGCTGCCTTATCGTTTATGATGACCACCCGCTTGGTCGTGTCCTGCTTCAGCTGCACCTTCACGTACTTCCGATTGATCTCGTCTTTGGACAACGTCCTCAGAGCAGGCCTGAACTGTTGCTTATCGCTCATCGGCTGATGCTTGTTCGCAAATTCGACCGAGTTCTCGCCCGTTTTGCCTTCCACGCTGACATGAGTCGGCGAAAGCTCATTGGTGATTCGAATGCTGAGATTCGGCACCGTTTTCTTCGTCGTTTTAGCCTGCAATGAATTTGTCTGCTTAGCGATGTTCGTCGAGATGATATTTTTGGTGACAGGCACGCGGGCGGCGTAGTTCAACGCAGCCGTGCTCTTCGCCACGTCGGTGGTTTTGGCCACTGCTGCCGACGATTGCTGAGAGCCTTTCTCCGATTCCTTCGACTCAATCTGATTCTGTCTCACGGGCGTGTTCGACATGCTCTTGGATACCTTGGATACGCTGTTACTCTTGGTCACCACTTTGCTCTGCTGTTTCATCTTCTCGCGTTCCAAGATCTGCTGCTTCAAACGACGGTACTCCTCTTGCTTCGACGCTGAGAGATGCCTCACTGCCTGCAAAGACAAAGCAGGAGAGAAGTATGAAACGATGAAAGATAAAGAACGAGTCGCGTCTTGGATGAGACATGTGGGTGTCGTTTCTCTTGGATTTTCTCCAACGTTTCAATTCACCTCATCGGCAGATCGCTCATCTCCTTGACGAGGTGAACTGAAATATCAGGGTTGTCGTAGAAAATGAATGTTAAAATTCCTCGATTTTTCCATGTTTTCCAAATGACAACGGAGAATTTTGAGCAACATGAAATCTTAAACTTTAACGTTTAGAAGCAAGAACTGCAGGAAAGCTTATATCATTAGAAGTAACACAAATTAAAAAAAAAAAAGTTTAGTAGCATAATATAATACTGAATGCAAATTCAGGTCAATAAAAGACAAATGAATATTGAAATAAAGAATACAGTTGAAAGCATTTGATAGAATTGTAAACAAAGTTAAAAAATCCAAATTTTCTTCTATCTTCCCCCGACTTTTTCAGGTTTTTCCTGGACATTTTAAATTTCCATGACCTTCCCCGGTTCTCTATGCAACTTTGCCAATATTTGCAAGACGTATAATAAACAGATAAATGAACAAATAGACAAATAATGCGTCGCCTTACCAATGGGGTGTGCATGTTAGACGGATCCTTCTCTGGATCCGGTTGCGTCACCGGCGTCGGCGTGCTCCTCTTCGTCGCTTGGGGGGACAGAGCGGCAAGTTTGGAAGAGGAGGAAGTCCCAGTCTCATGTTCCTTCCGCACTTCGCGCAGGAACTTATGCAGACTCTTCTCGAAGTCGGTATTAAGTTCCTGCGCGTTCACGGCCGACGTTGCGACGGGCGGGGCCTTATTCCCTTTCTCCGATTCGGGTTCGCTGTCGGTGTCCGAGCCGAGATTGATGACGATACGTTGCGTTTCGCTGGCGTACGCCATCGAGGACTTCTTCACCGTCGGTCCGTTGGCTGACCAGACGTTGTCCTGGTGGGCGGCCGGCATCGGCTGCTTCGTCTTGCCGAGGATGTTCGCTTCGCCGAGCTTCTGCGGGTTCAGCTTGCGTTGCACTATCGTGTTCTGAAACTTCTTCGCGTTGTTCACCACCTTCGTGCTGGCCGGAGCCTTCTTCACCAACTTCTTCGAAAGCCCCTTCGTCCCCATCGGCACGACGTTAGGTCTCTTCTTGACGCCGACGAGTAAGCCGTTGTTCCCCGCGTTAGCCGTCGCGCTCACCGACGCGCTGTTCCCCGACACCTTCAGCGCGGCTGCCTGCTTACTCGACGTCGCGTTACAGTTCGTGGTAACCGACGTCGTCGGAGTGACGCTGCTGCAAACAGCGTCCGACGACTTCGTTGCCCGTTTCGTCAGAGACGCCAAGAGTATAGCTCGCAGCTCGTTCTCGTCCTCGTCGACGCTCTCTCGCCTGTCCTTCGTCGCCTCCGTCGCTTCGTTCGTAGCTGCGCCGATGTCGAGCAGGCTCGCCGATAAACCAGGACACTCGACGCTGCTCTTCGTCGACGACGTCTGCTGCTTCTTCTGCTCCTCCGGGTCGTCGGAAGACGCAGCGTGCTGATCGCTCTTCTCAACGACGTCTGTGTTCTCTGCTCTACCGTCTTTATCAGTAAAGTCGGTCGGCTCGGCTGGAGCCTCAGCGCTGTCCACCTGCAAGTTCGTCGACTCCTCGCTCTCTCGCGCTTTATCGTCGTCGACACTCTTCCTCTTCTTTCTCTTCTTAGACTCGGGCTCGGCGGTCGGTCGTCGCGCAGAGGACGGCGGCACGGTCGTACCGGTATTTACATTCTTATTTACATCGCTATTTGTACATAAGCCACTCCACTCCTCCGTGAGCAGTTCCGCGAGGTCGATATTCAGGTGGACGGCTCTCTTGGTGCGTTTCCGCCGTTTCGAGGATGAAGCGCTGTCGTTCTTCGCGGCGAGCGTGAGATCGGTTTTTTCGCTCGCCTTGTGTGACTCGCCATTCGTGTCGTTCTCCGGACTCTCGTTTACGGACTCGCCGAACACTACGGGAGCCGTCAGCACGCGGTGACGCTTCTTCGGGAACGGCGCTAATTTGATCGGCTTGAAGATGGCGCCGCTTCTCGTGCCGTTCGCGTCCGTGACGGCTGCCACCGGCTGCATCTCGGCGCTCTTGAAGCTCGGTTCCGTGTGCGGAAGTTCCGACTTCGCTGGCAACGGCTGCTGCAGCTGCTTGTTCGACTTCAGAATCGGTACGGGCACCAGCGTCTTGTTGATCAACGTGGGGATCTTATTCGCGTCTTTAGTGATATCCGGGACACCCTGCATATACAAGGGCTCCCTGCTCGCGTCGGCTTGGCAGTAGACCGTCGAGTCGCCCAGAACGTAATCAACGCTCGGCGACGGGTTCCTGTCGACGTCGACGGTGGGCAAAGCCGCCTGAGGACTCCTGTTCTCCGGAGAATCGTAAGCAGCAGTGACCGAGACGCCGTTATTGTTCAGCAACGTTGTTCCCAAGGCAGACACTGTCGGGACGTTCACGCTAGGATACCCGAAAGCCATATCGTAAGCGCACGCGCTATCCTGCTGCACGTTGGCCAAGATCGGCTGTTCCGTGTATGTGGAGGCCGCGAGCAGGTCGCCGCTGGCGAGTCGCTCCGTGAGGTTCTGCGACTGCCGGCTCACGTGGAGGAGATTCGGGAGCAGAGAGGGCACCGGAAGATCGAGAAGAGCTCGATGCGACGGCACGTCGGAAGGCTCCGAGTACACGGTCAAATAACCGCACTTGCTGCCGACGTCGTCGAGGTTCTGCTGGCAACAAGTGCCGTCCAGCAGGTCGCATTCGATGCAGTCGGGGTGGAGGAGCCCGTAGCCGGGTGACTTCTGAGCGTCGTTCGAGTCCAAGTGGAAGCTCTCGTCGCTGGGCAACGGCGACGACGCGAAGTGGTTCGGCGAGGGCGTGTACGACGGGAAGACGTCGTCCGTCGTCGGCATGGCGTCGTCGCCGAGCGGCGGCGGTGGCGGCCTCCGCTTGCCGCTCTTCAAAAAGATCGGGCTGTTGTTGAGGTTGATGAACGACACGTCCGACGGTTCGATGCCGAGCAGCTCCGTGTCGATCGGCATGTCGACGGTGTTGTCCGTCGGCGAGTACGGCAGCTTCTCCTTTTCCCGCTCGACGTCAGTGTCCAGCTCCATGTCCTCGATGTGATTGCTGTCGCTCGACGGCGGCGCCGGCGGCGTGCACGGCGGCGAGGCGAGCTTGAGCAGCTCATCGTGAGGCACGGGGATGTTCTCGAGGAAGCTTCGCGTGAACGGGCTCTCGCTGCGCTTCGACACCGCTTTCTTCTTGCTCTTCGCCCGTACGCCGCGCTGCACCCTGTTCTGATGTTTCTTCATGACCGCCGAGCGCAGCGCGATCATCCGCAGCTGCAGGTCCTCCTCATCCTGATCGTCGTTCATCTTCGCAGCCGCCGCCGCCGAGGTCGCCTTCTCCTCCGACTCCATCGGATGCTCCAGCCTGATAACGAGCTTGTTCTTCTGCTTCGTCTCCAACGCCTTCTGCCGCAGCAGCGCCAGGTCGTCCTCCTCGTCGAGCTCCTTGCCGGTCGTGCCTTGCGTCGAGGGCTTCTCCTTGAGACCGTGAACCACGCTGCCGCTGTTATCCGGCACCTTCTTCATCATATTGCTCAGCTTCTCCTTCAGCGAGGCCGGCTGATGCTCCTTGTTCCGCCTGACGCTCGACTCCGGCGTGTGCGCGCCCACGGAGTCGAGGTGCTTGACTTTCTTCAGCAACCTCGTCACGTCGCCATGTCGGTCGCCAGTGTAACCAGCGGACGACGACGTCGGCTGCTTCCTGGAGCTCGTTCGCACTGGCGAGTGCGAAGGCTCCGGTCGCTTGGGCGAGGACCTGAGCCTTCGTGGCGACTTCCTCGGCGCTCGGGAATGATCCAGCGGTGAGCGGGACGGGCCGTGAAAAGAGGGGTGCGCGGGAGAGCGGTGCCTTCGCAGAGGCGACCTCGTTATTAACCGTGTCTTGCTGCTTCTGTGAACCGGGCTCGAGCCTCTGTAGTGCATTCTACCGGACGTTTCCTTGGACGTGTCCGGCTGGAGCCTGGAGCTGCCCTTCAAAGTGCTGAAGCACTCCGTTATGGGCAAATCGGCGGAGGCCGGGGAGATCAGGTCGTCGATAGTGAGATACTCGTACTCCTTTTTCCTCTTCTTCTTCTTCTTCACTCTGGTCTTCGACCGCGTCGTCAGCTGCTTGGACGCGTCCGTGAGACCCACAATCTCCATGTCGCTGTCGCTCGAGATAGGCACCAGGTCGTCGTTCTTCTCTTGCAACGTCGACAACGCGTGCTTCATCGTCGCGCAGCTTGTCTCGTTCACGTGATGGCGGTTCTCCTTGCCCTTGACTGGATCTTGTGAAGGAAAATTCATTTCTACTTTATTAGACGAACCGGCTTCCGACGAGCTAAACGTTTAACCATGTTGCGACTATGTTATCCAGGCCGAGTATTGTCTTAACACTCTGATCGCCGCACTGATTTTCATCTGTTACATCTGTTTAAATTACTAAAATTTCAATAACTAGAGGCATGGTATATAAAATAAATTCGACTCTTGATGCATTCAACTGTTAACTCATGTTATTGGATTATAATCAATAATAAATTTAATTTGTCATATGCAATAATTAAAGACACGGTAAATAAATTCGACTCTTGATACATATATCTGTTAATTCATGTCACTATATTACCGTTGATCATAAGTTTAATTCGTTATATGTAATTGTCTTATATACAAATAAATGAATAAATGAAATATGGCAGTATCTCAATGGTCTGCATTCTGAATTCTGTTTTATCATTAAGAGTGCCTCAAATATAGTATCTTATCTCAGTTAACAAAGCATTTTAAAGGTATTTTTATCAGAAGAAAGTTCAGAACATAGGTCAATATCAGTTCTCCCAGTGACCTCTATGTCAATTGATGCGTCAATAGTTACTCCTGCTTAACACACAAACATTTAGGAAGCACATGAATGATTCAAGTCCCTCAAAGACTTCTTTCCTCTATTGATGGAAAGAAACAGTTGCATATATGTATCTTTGAAGCATCATGCCTACTGTTAACAAGGAAGGGAGACTCACTTGTCCCAAAAGAAAATACAACTGCTCTTGTCTTTGCTTTTGCATATTATTTCAGCAACATATTGGATATTTAGAAAATTCGGAAGCAAAGTTGGGAGAACTTACTCAAATTTGATCTATGATAAATATCAAGTACGTCACAGGTGTAAGAAACAACATACAACATAGATCAGAACATGCCTTTACCTCTTCTGCTCTGGCTCTTGGAATAGTGCATCTTGGAGGAAGCGGTGCACCAGGATGCACATTCTCCCCATGATAACTTGCAAACAGAACATGTCCGTCGGGTCCTGACGACGTAGCCGCAGGTCAAATGCCCTATACCGCCCTCCTCTGACGAGCTGACATCCTCCAAGGAGATCTCTCCTTCCTCCTTCTCATCGAGGATATCGATAGTCTCCGTACAGCCGCTTGACAGATCGCTCGCCATTGTTAATATGAACTTACCCGCAACGACGCGACTGAACATTCAATTACGCATAAGAGGATTCGATAAATGTCACGACGATCGACTATTGACCATCGCGGACGAACATGACTCACTGATATCAGATGAAGTTAGGTTATGAGATTGAAGGATTGTCAGGAAAGATTCACCAGGTTAACCGAGATGCAGGATTACGGGGGGGGGGGAGGAGGAGGGAGAATTGTTCTGTGTGTAGAATGTGTACGTATTTCGAGGGAACGCACGTTGGAGGAACAAATATCTCTGTTCAACAGTGCTCGAGTGTACTTATCAGTGTTTCGTTATATATGTCGGCGTACATAACCGATGATAGTGATGAATACGATATTTTTTTACGATAATTATTATTTTGAAACTGTTGTCAAGTTGTAACTGTTATAACTATTAGCCGATTAGTTAAAAAAAAAATAGTAGCGTTCACCAAAAAAAAACCGTTCTCGCAGAATTTTATCGAGTGCATTCAGTGTTACAACTGCTTACTGTATTTCCAAGGTCTAACATCTTCCTCTCAACACCCTAGAAATTCTCTATCCAACTACCAAACGACGAATCCGACAAATCAGTTGTATGACAAATGAAATTATCTGTGTTGCGGAAAACACAAGGCTGCGTTCAGAAATCTTATTGGATGAGTAAAGTAGTATTCACCTCGAGAGTTCACTCGCGGGCGGTTATAAAAGAGTACTCCGCAGGAAAGAGCGCAGACCAGTGTTGTTAACTTAGCTTATTTTCCGTCATTTCTAGCTTTTTGAAATGTCACTTAGCGTGCAAAAATCGTGATTTAGCTGCTGGCGTATTTTTTGGATTTTTTAAAAATCGAAATTTTAGTTTTAAAATAAGATAACTCTTTTTAGAACATTTTCTTAATTTGGCATTATTATATATGGTTTATTATTATTGAAGAGATTTAATATCAAGACTTACACACACGAATTTTCATAAATATAATGTAAAACATTCTCTATGAATTAAAAAATTAAATCAAACGCTTCCGAAACGTTAGATTGAGAACTGCGAGTGGTAGGCTTTTAAAGACTAGTAGCTAACCAATAAAAGAAGAAGAGAGAGTAAGAGAAATGGAGAAAGAAGGAAGAAATATACTACGATGTTTAGGTTGAGATTAGGATGCATTAGGTATATTGCGTTACTTGCTGTTGACATTTATTGCCCATTGCACACCGGACGTAATAAACAACATCCAATGAGAGCTCTTCTTTCTAGAAAGAAACTCGCATACAACAAGCGTTAAATCCGTATCAAACTACGGATTGGGAATTGAGATTATATTATATTCGGCCAATTAGTGCGAAATTAACTAAATTCAAATTTAGTGAAATTTAGTAAACTTTAGACTGATAAGTCAAATTTCAATTCACAAGCATATATTATGATTAGCCAATTAGAATTTGATTTTAAAATTCGCAAAGATGGTACAATATTTTATTGTAAGTATAAGTACATTGATATTAATTATATATTGGCGTCAAATATATATATTTAATTTGTTATTTCGTTTCATATTAAATATAATATGAATTTATTTCGTTTCATATCTCTAATATGTTATATTATTTAATATAATTGTACTTACAATAAAACTAATTACGTGTTAATTTTAATTCCTTTCTTAGAGTAGAGTTCATAATCAAGTTTTATATCTAAAATTTTAAGTTCATCTACAGATGCTGTACGGTTTGTTTTATTAGCTATGAAATATCTGAAGATAAACTAAGTTTTTAATAATTATGAATACGAAAAAGATAGATAAGTTTTTAATAATTATGAATACGAAAAAGATAGATAAGTTTTTAATAATTATGAATATGAAAAAGAAACACTAAATTTTTAATAATTATAAATGTTCATATATTTAAATATGTAAACATTTATATTCTGTACATAAAAGACATCTTAAATGTAAGATTAGACTATGAATACTAGCTTTAAAAGCGTATGTTATACGCACCACACATACATCGTACATACTTCACACAACCACGCAGATATATATTTGTTATTTTGGCTTTTTCCTGGCGTATTTTATTCATATTTTAGCTTATTTCTGGGATATTTTAGTAAGACATATGACAGATTTTGAAATTTCGAGTTGGCAACACTGGCGCAGACTGCTTTCGTCTTCCATCGCACTTAGGTCGATAGAACAGTGACTATACGCTTCGTGTGTATTCACGATTCTGTTTGGACATTGTAGTCATCTTGATGGTGGATTGGCATTAAGTGCCTTAATGCTATCCTGGTAGTGAGATATCGTTTCGCAATTCGTGGCCGTGTGCGCTACAAAATCTTACGGGCGGAAGACTGAGAAATAATTCCACGGAGCAATTCCGCCGAACAATCAATCGGATCCTTCGTCAATTAATTCGGTATCGAGCGTAGCTCGCGCCTTAACTCTCCACCGTTTCGCTAAAACTGAATCGGTACTCGTTTCTACACCCCCCTCTGAGTGCTCCAAACAGTAAGCATCTCAACTTTTTATCTGAATGATAGTTTCAAAGCAGGATGTGATGGAACTATATGCAGAGGTGATAATTACATTGTTAGAATGAGAATCTTTTTTTCGTTGAGGTGTTTGAACAAATATTCAGAGAGTTCATTTAAACCATTGGTGATATCATCTTCCTTTATGTCTTCACTATTCGCACGCAATTGTTCACATTTTTTTCACTCATGGGGCTCCAGATTTATGCTCTTACATAAATACTTGTGATCATTGTAAGTCGATCGTACCACTTTCTTCTTCTTTTTCATGTGTCTTGCCCGGTCCTCCGGATGTTGGCAATCACTCTGGCCATACCTCACCATATTGATATTCTGGGAATTAAATAAACTGAAGTAGTTTCTTGTTGCCTTCTTCGGTTAAACATTGTTTAAACATGAGGTTTCACACAGTGATTACTGAGACTGTATATGGACCAACAGCTTAACGTCTCTTCCGACAAATGGAGCCCAGTTTTCCATACATGAATCCTCCACTCTTTTATTCAATATGGAAAGCGCAGCTTGGAATAAAATTCTGGTGAGGTAGGACTTGAACGCGGGTTCTCCGCGCTATAAGGTGCTTTATCACCACCAAGACCACACTGCCGCTCATTTCACCACTCTCTTGCACCATATAATTGTTGCTTCGTAAGATATGATAGGTTGCTCACACTTGATATCGATGTACAGGATATTGGATCAACATACGACCCATTACGACGGGTTGCCCGCCCAAAGATGTGCGCGTCCAGATGTTAATTTCGGATTTGTCGATATAGTCATACCTTTCCAACGAAGTTATAGCGTTTCTAATTATCCTAATTATTATAATAAAAACAAAAAAGGTATGTGAGTGATTATAGTACATCACAGGATACTGGCCAAGATGTGAATCCACAATGTCTTTGCAAACCAAAATCTTCAAATATTTACCATTAAACAACTTCTCAAAGAGCGATTATCTCTATTTTTTCCATTCAATGTCCCACATTCTGAATCAACTTTCATCTAAACAAAAATTTAAGCATATCTAAAATGGTTAACTTTCCAAATCTTCAAGAAGCAGTGATCAAATTATACTTAATGCCTGTTAAAACTTTCTTCATGAAAAGAGACTTGTCGATGTATGTCTGCTTTCCCACAATCTCAGGAAAAATTGAAACATCTTCAAAATCGGTGGAATCCGTCTTCGTTTGTATTCTTCTTCTTCTTTTTACGTTAAAGCCTTAAGCCTGTTTTTCCTCTCGCTTATATGGTTGTGGTGCATATATGCTGATTATATATACAGGCATACGGGACCTACAGTTTAACGGCGACTCCAAACGGCATACGTTTTGTGAAAGATTCTGTGGGCGGAGTCATAATTTCTGGTGGCTTTGCCAAGACCGTCCAGAGGACGACACGAGCGTATATAAATTTTTCCGGTTCTACCGGGGGAATCGAATCTAGGACTGCTAATGTCGCAGATCAATGTGCTGTCTGCTACACCATGCTCACTCTCCGTTTGTATTCTAAAAATACAAAACAACCAGTTAGCCCATTGATGATAATTTATATCATGCTACCACCACAACTAAATAAGAATATATTTACTTCACTGCTCTCTTCACTCAGATCACTATCAGAAGACATTTCTCTCAAATAATTTTGGGCTATTGTACAGATAGGTTTTATACTATTGTAGATAATTTATATATATATATATATATATGTGTGTAAATAGATTTTCTTCTTCTCTCAAAACTAGTATACCAGTTACACCGTCTGCGCCGTACATATTTTCCTCCATATCTTTCAATTCCCCTTCATTCCTTTTCATCCCCTCTATCTTCCCGTTTCGCCCCTCCATGAAGGCTTCTTTATCCTTTTACGCGTCTTTATCCTATTACGCGTCTTTAGAAAAAGATGGAATGGTACCCGTACAGCAACTATTTCTTTCTAATTTCTAACGTGTTCAAACAAAAGGAGACCGCGCTAGTTATTATACATCTATGGCCGATAACTATCGGCTAGAGAACGTGTCGTTGCGCAAGTATAACATATGGCAAAAAAGCTGCGCAACGTATCGATCCGATAATTGTCGATAGACGGTTACAGAATCCTTCTATAGGACCGTCATGCGATATGCACTTTAAAAGTGTGAAAGAGGTACAAAAATGTATCGACGATTTCATTGACTCAAAGTCACCATCTTCCTTTTTTTGAGAGGGAATTCTTCAGCTACCCGATAAGTGAAGAGAAGTATTAGAAAATCATAGCGAATATTTCGAAGATTAATATGTTTGTTATTTTTTTGTAAATAAAATCTCAAGTTTTTCCAAAAAGCAGCGAGTTAATTTGCACACCCAATACGTATGTCGCAAATTTGAATTTTACTTATTTTACTTCCTACGTTTAAAACTATTACAGTTTCTCTAATAAAAAAGCAAAAATTGCACCTATAAGAAATATACCAATATAAACCAATATAATACAATCAAATTCTTTATTATATATCGAGATTTTATAAAAATATTTTACAAAAGTAAAATGTTTTTGATCAATTACTACACAATCTACGATTTCATTTGAACCAACATCAAATTATTTATCACTTTTCACTGAAGGGTAGTGGAGCTACTTGGTAAGCTTCCTTTGCTGAAACTTGCTTTTTAGAACATTGAAGTCGGACGTGACGTAATTATCGAGTAAATTCTTATCAAACAGGAATCGTGCCAACGCTTGGTCTCCAATGCCGGAAAGCACGGATACGAATCTTCCCATTTCATTTATACTTTTCATCTGATTCTCCATGAAGCCGGTGACGATGAAGTCGCTCGCGTTCAAATCATCGTGTTTTACTGCTACAGTATTCACTGCAACCAATTTTTTGCCGACATCTATTTCCAATTCTAGAGCCGTCTAAGGAAAAGGAAAAATATTTATAAATATATTAATCATATCCAACTAATTATTCCGATCATAGGACCGAATTAATTATTATTAGACGTGAAACTACTGATAAATAATCCATTAATCTTGATACAATAAATGTGTTGTATTTTTAGTCACTTAAAAATGTTTATTGTTGCGATGTATTCTTCTATAACTGTCGAACATCTCAGACAGCATAAATGCATCTTAGGACGTTCCAAAGACGATTAAAACAAAGAGGATGATTTATAGACGTCTCTTAGATGTCTTTTAGTCATTTATGCTGTCTGGGATAAACTTACCTTGAACGCATTTAATGGACATTTCCAATCCTGATCATTCGGTGGCGACATGGCACATAGATGCACCTTGCCTCCGCGCATTTTCACGTAGTTGCAAAATCTTAGGGCATGCTCATGTTCCTCGTGATGCATCTGCATGAAGAACGACTCGCATCCCGGTAGAGCAACGTCCATGCGACCAAAATATACAGCCTAAATATGATTAAACACAGATAAAATATTTAACCACGTAATCTCTCGTAAAGAGCTCCGTGATATCTGTTACTACATGCCTAATACTTGAATAAATTATTCAATAATTAATGGGACTTGTGATACATTTGATTCAGATGCGTGCGTGCATGCGTGCGTGCGTGCGTACGTGCGCGCGCGCGTGTGTGTATGTGTGTGTGTGTGACTATACATTTACAGATAATAAAAGTATTTAGACTATATTTACCATGGACAAATAATAATAAAACGCCTTCAACTCAACATTAATCTGGTTATTCATTGCAGCTTCGGTTTCATTGTGAAAATCAAATCCGCTTCTCTCGCCACTCGGCCATTTCATCGGTTTATCGATACACTGTTCCACTTGATTGCATTGTTTATTCTTTGACGTCTTCCATGCGGAGTCAGATATTCCTCGCCAACTAATAATATTACAAAGAATCAATTAAGATGAATCTAATGAAAAAGATGGTGAATAGAAATTAAACAATATATGTCCATAACTTATAGAAATTTAACAATATATGTCCATAACTTAAAATCAGATTGAGAAACTAAGAAACTTCTGAAAAGAATATAATCTCGATATATATACATATATATAAAAGCAGAAATCTTTTTTTTATATTTATATCCCAGATAGCAAGATGGCATCAAATGACGTTTCAATGACACCTTAAAGATTTGATGTCACCTTGTCAGCTGGGATATTAATTTAAAAAAACTCAATGATGTTATTACCTGACATGATATAACCGTCGATTTCGAATAGGATATATATTATTGAAAGGTTTACAAAATTTATAATATCTACACAATAATTGCAACATTTTGCAATGGCATAATTTATCAATTACTCTCCGCTTCTTTTGTAAGCAAGCCGATTAACATAATCCGTCTACAAATAAACCACAATTTTGTTCGTGCTGTCGTCACTAATTAACAAATTACCAATTAAACGAATCAATTTAAAAACATAAAATTTTAACTATTCAGGAAATTATTTCACAAAGGATTTAGTAAAAATATATATTTTTGCTTCAGTTTAACTGGTTTTAATATAGTTTTCGCATTTGTTTGTTTGTTTATGGTTAACATATATTGTAAAGAGCTAACATTAGCTTCAAGTAAATGCAAATCGATCCATATATGGTGTTCAACAATTCAATGTAACAAAAGAACTGTTTTCACATAAAAAATTAAAAAATTTGTAATTAAACCCTTATAATTGTCAATTTGTCTGTTTTCAATATAATATATTGTTGAAACTAGTTATATTTTCAATAAAACTTAACAATACTGATACAATACTGTAAAATAACTATAAGCTATTTATCCGTTTATTGTCTCAATCAACATTTCCTTAAAACAAAAACATAGTAGCTATTATCCAATATCTTTCAAAATTAATGACATACTTAAATATTACAGACTATATATCTTAGCAAAAATTTCCTACAAGATAATTATAACAAATCATAAATATGTCATTGATTTATTGAGTTAGGGGAAGGATCTGATAGTTGATGTGTGCTATTTGAAGGCACTGTGTTGATAGAGCTTAGAGGCTCTTGCTTAATATTAGGAATGGTATTTAGATTCATGTTGATCACAGTTGTGGATGAGGGATTCTGCATGTCCAATTGGCTCTGAGCTATGTCCTGCAGAGCAGCTTGAATTCGCTGAAGCAACGCTTCTCCTTGCCTCACTATCTCTTCAAGTTGCTCACCAGCTTCTTGATTCTCCTGCTCGAGCCGAGTCAGACTGGCTATTTGAAGTTCTTGAGATGACTCTTCGCTTGGAAGACTCTCTATCAATGTATCTATGTCCTTTGCACACCTAGCAATGAGAGTCGCGAATAAAGCAGCATAATCTAAAACAAACAAGTTGCAATTTATAATTATATGTACTTGACAATAACATAGATCTTGTGATCAACGTATAATACCTTCTTGAGTCTGATGCGGCTGCGGTGTACCGATGCGATCAAAGCCAGGGAATTTACTGGGTGTGGAATACTGCTGTAGAATACCGACACTATTGCAAAAGTGTTCCGCTTGCTGAAAACATAAATACATGCTCGATAGAGATAATATATTAATGGATAAGAGATATAAATAAAAATATGTATCACCTGGTTTATAGTATCTTGTAATTGTGTCAAACGGTCTGCCATGACGCCAAGTTATTGACTCAAAATTGATTTATATAACCCTTCGTAATACTGACAACAACCATTAAATTAAACAGAACATTCACTGTTAACACATTAAGGGCGGGAGTCGTAGTACTACGATTTAGCTCGACTGCGGCTTAAAGGCGGGAGTCGTAGTAAAACAATTTAGCTCGACTGTACCTTAAAGTTTTTATGATCACACAAAATATCGCCCGCCGTTAATGTGTTAATATATTAAGAACTTCGGTATTTCTTCGGCAGAAATTCAACACGGTTTATCAAGAAAAATTCACCTCTTTTCTAGTCGATAATCTTTAACTTGCCTTGTTGAAATACAACAAGCATCAAGAGAATTGGTTCCAGGCAAGTGTCAAATAACCCATTCCCTATAGCTGCATTGCTGAACTGATGCATTAAATTGAAGTGAGAAAACATTTACTTATCTCGCTTCAACTTATTTCACTAGTTCAACAGTACAGCTATAAAGAACAGACCAAGAGATCGCACCTTTAAACCCAATGCACAATGAAAATCACTAGCAACAGGAATAGAGATAACACAGGCAACAGATTCTCAACCTACCGGATGTTTCAATTGCTGTGCATTGGTGCATTTTTAAAAATGAGAATACAGTACGATGATATGGGAATTTAAATTCTCACCTTGTAAGTCCGGACCTGCAATGGGTATAGTAAACCTTAAGCTGTAAGAAATTGACCAATCACGATCGATTATTCTTCTCACATACGATTGTGATTGATCAATTTCTTACTGCTTAAAGCTTACTATACTTAAGCCAGCAGCCACGATGCTTGTTTTCGTGCTGGATTGCTTGCTGGATAGAAATACTGCGTTTTGTATGGTGTATTGTCATCCATTTGAAAATGTACCAATCAGAACGCAGTATTTCTATTTAGCAAGTAATCCAGCACGAAAACAAGTATCGTGTGTTTCTAGCACTGAAAGCTGTGTCCAATGTTTACAAGGACGAGTTTATACCCTGTTTAGGCCAATATTCATAGTCAGATCTTATATTTAAGACTGTCTTAATTTTATTTTCAGATGCTCTACGGTTCATTTCAATGGCATCTGAAAATAAACTTAAAACGGTCTTAGATACGAAATCCGATTATGAATACCGGCTTTAGTAAACGTTTGGTTGAGATCGGTTGAGTCTGTGTATAGTTATCGGATTGTGAAGATGGAAGATTACTTGAAATCAAAATTAAAAGAGAAAGAGGAGATGGATGAAAGAAAGGATCTTCATCATCTTCGGCACGTGATGTATTACTACTACAAGAAAGGGAAAGACGTTGGACACACAACAAACAAGTTCAATTTGTAAAGTGTACGGAGCAATGCCATTACTGTACCAACCGTTCGAAAGTGGTCCGCAAAATTTAAATCGGGTAATTTTACCCTTGAAAACCCGAAGCGCTCTAGAAAGCTTTAGGCCGTGAATAATGACCAAACTAATGAAAAATAATCCACGATACACGACTGGGGAGATAGCAAAGAATCATAAAAGTTGCAACAAGTATCACTCATAAACATTTGGTGAAACTTGGAAACGTTTCTCGCCGATGACGTTTGAGTTCCACACAATTTGTCTGGAACAAATTTACAAGCCGGACCGATTTGCGAATCACCTGCGATATACTGTTCAAATGCAACGAAGTTGATCCATTTTTTAAACGTTTTATAACGAATAACAATTACGATTGTTTATAACATTGTGTAAAAACGTTCTTCGAGAATAAAATCCTAAGGTTGCCTAAAAGATGGATTAAAATAATACGACGAAATGATAGATACTGTGTTGAGTAAAATTTTCATTTAGTATTCAAAAATTGCGTTTCATTTCGACCCAAGAAACTCTTACTTCCCAGACAACCCAATAGATAACATTATTTAACATTCGATGTCTAATAGCTATTAAATGTAGAGGTACAACCGAGAGTAAAATAATTAACGAACAACACTGGTGCTTTACTTGTCTATCTTCAACTTCTCTTCATCAGAGTGAAATCGCTGGATCCAAGGAATCGCGCCAAATAACGTAAGAACGCATCTTAACATAATTTAGCATTTTTCCATTGCATTTTTATAAAATGTTTACATGGGGAAATATATTTACAAAAATATGAGTAGGGCGCGATGAAGTGTAGAAGACAGAAAAACAGATGAACAATGTAGTTTTGTGAACAATTCAGTTGAGGGTACCCCGGCATTGTGGAGCTCCGCAAAGGCAAGGGATCTTGTCATCCTCCAATGGGAACTTGTAGTCGTAAGTAATTTCTTCGTTAACCCCTATTGGTTGTTTACTGTAGATTACAATCTTCTTCTGGCTTTCGATCGTGATTACTTTTGCATAACAATTTGGCTGAAAGAAACAGAAAACCGGTAATTACAAGAAGTACGTTCGTTTCGCCTATTATTCTGCTCTGATGATTCACTAGCATCAGACAGGATTAATTGGATACATGAATCAGATCTTTAGCGATTTGTCAAACCGAATTTTAATACATAGGCAGGTAAGATCTCTGATTCTATTACCGCTCTCATCGCATCACCTTATCGCCTTATGAAAGAAAAGAACGACGATTCTAAGTAACTCACATTGCAACTGTGATTTATGAATCGCGCCAAATTGCCGCACTTGGTCGCATCGATAATCGTGTCTAAGTCGATACGGAAGAGGTAAGAGCTACCGATTCCGGTAGCCTCATATTGGGATTCTCGTAGATCGGCCACGACTGGTCTGACCATTTGACCGACATATTCTATGACCATCTCGTCCGCTGCGATCGGTTCCATGGCGAACAAGCCCCAATCATGAATACCAGACTTGGCGAATTTCAGCTGTTTCTTGCGGAACTGAAATAGAAGGCGTTTAAATATCAGAACACGCGAATATCAGGAGAGAGAGAGAGAGAGAGAGAGAGAGAGAGGGGGGGGGGGGNTCTACGGATCCACAGATTGTGCCTTATGGTCTCGTACCTTCAATTGATTAAATTTAAGGAGATCACTATCCGTATCAATTCCGAAAGCCGTCAACAAACGACGCTGATTGCTTCGTGCCTCACGAGACAAGGCCTGCATCTTGCCTGTCAATGCTTTAGAATTACCCTTTGGACCGTTCATTACGCCATCCCCTCCAGTGTAAGAACCTCCACTGTCCTCCACGTCGTTACTGCGTTGTATACTTTGAGCATAATGGTGCTGCAACAGCGATAGTAACTGATTACTCACGAGATTCCAGCAAAAAATAATAAAAAAACAATTATGAAGATTATGATATAACGACAAACACCACTCCTAAGTCACGTCAACGTCGATAATCGAAATGCAACAAATATATTTGATTACTTTGTGTTTCGCCTTCTCTCTGATGTCGACCTTGTAGTAACCCTCGGTTCTAGCGCTTCCGCTCGCGTGCAACCGCAATTCGTCTCGTTTTCTTCTTTTTGCGGGGCTCGGCACGTCGGTCGGTGGATGATCAACCCAATGCGTGTCGTTCAGCCAATAACCTTGGCTGTCATCCGCCAACAAAGCTTCGTAACTTCTCCTCAAGTACTCCACGTCCTCCATGTCTATTCCTCTGGTCAGGAATTCGTACAAAACAGCCATTTCCGACATGAGATCTCGCTCCTTGTACGTGACCAACGACTGCGGGACTTGTTTGGGCAGCTTTTCATACAAATAATCATTCTGGATGTTCTCCTTCTCACCTTCGTGATTCTGATGACTGTTACTATGCAGTTTAGTGTACTTGTTGGATTTTCGTTTCTCCACCTTATGTACTTTTTCTTTCTCCTTCTCCTTTTCCTTGTCTTTCTCCTTGTCCTTATCCTTCTCCTTGGTTTTCGTTAATTTCACGATCTTTGTATGTTTCACCTTCACCGAAGCCGCTGGTACACGTATCACCGGTTCTAAGCGCTCCGGAAGCGCAGGTGGCAACGAATACGAATGTTCCATGTATACCTGCGACGCCTGAGAGCCAGGAGAACTTGGTGTTCGTTGTCCGTTCAACCGAAGATCCGTTTCCGCTTGGTACCTGCAGAGAATTATCGCAGAAATATTTATTTTGGCTAGGTTTGTAAATATAACTCTCTGCATAAAGAACTCTCTGCAAAGAAGTTTGTAAATATAACTTCCTGCATACGGGGCAATGAGCACCTAAAGAATATTCCAAGTTCTTTTCTTCGAAAACGAAGCCCGGTATAAACAAATGTTACTCTATATTTTCAACTTGTTCTTTCATGTAGACCAACTTTTCGGTCATAACATTAATTATACGAGACGCGTTATTAAAATATATTACTAAAATTATTAACCTCAATCTCCTAATTTCTAAACTCTCCTCCTCCGAATCGGTCGTAGGTATTTCACTGAACATCTCAATCTTCTCGGACTCCTTTAGGATCGGCTCGTCGTCGATATATTTCGCCGACATCGTCTGCAGCGCTCTGATGATGTTAGGCTGTATAGGTCCTGGACTACCGTGGCGTATGATGTTGTCCCGTCCTGCCAGAGTCATCAGGGCCTCCGCGGCAAAGTTCTCCATATTTTGCATATCCGCTTGAGCTTCATCCTTGACAGGACTTATCGTCGGTGCGGGCTTCATTTCTCTCTGAGGCTCGCTCTCCTTGACGAATCTCGCAACGTTCTTCGTTTCCTTGTCCAGAATCCTGCACACCTCGAACGGCTTCTCTTCTGCGATGGAGGACTTCTCGGAGATCACTTCCTCCTCCTTGACCTTGTCGTATATCACGGGAGAAGGCAACGGAGTACTACTGTCGTCGTTCTCGATCTGAGGGAACTCGGTCGAATTTTTATCCTTGATCTTAACATCCGGCACCGGTGTTTCCCTGCCGGTCGGCGTGGGACAGTCTAACGACCTCTGGATCGCCAGTTCCGTCAGTATATCAGGATCCTCGCTGTTGCAAGCCAAGGGCCTGTGGTCGGACATGCGGCTATCTGTGTCTTGCTAAAAACAAATGTATCTCATTGTACGAAGTATCGTCCTCCGGCATCTTCTCACTCGACTTTTAGGGCTCTTAAGTATTCGGATAAATGATTATCTGAAGGTATCCGAGGTTAGATCCGAAACTTTAAATCGTATTATTCAGGTTATCCGCGAAATATCTTAAACATTTGACAACAAATAAATCGATATCTTTCATCTACTATTTCACGACCTCAGTCTGAGACAATTGCCGGGAGTTCATATCGATTTATTTGTTGTAAAGTGCTCGAGAGAAGTCTGGGTTGCTACAATTTCGACTGATTCCGCTGGGAATTGAGATCCGGGTCCAACCAACGCATGCGTGCATCTCAAAAATCCGCGAACAATCCGAATTTGAAGCTATATTTATCTGTTACCTGGGTAATCAAGTATTCGGATAGTGTCGGAACCGAACATTGAAGTCCTACGAGCCTCTTACGTACCTCGTCCTCGAAATTTCCAGAAATTGCCTCCTCCTCGTCGGAACTCTCGCTCGAACTACTGGACGATTCGCTGAAACTAACTTCGTCGCTACTGCTCTCCACGGAGGACGATGACGAGGACGACGAGGAAGAGACGCCCGCAGCCATCGTTCTCTTCGCTTTTTGCACCGACGGCGTGTCCATGTCGCTGTCACTTTCGATCGTTTCCATATCACCGTGAACCGATTGCCGACTGTCCTCATCCTCCTGCGGTAGCGGGCTCGGAGCTTTGATCTTGCGCTGTACCAAAAGATAATCATAACGATAATCACGAGTTTTACGCGAATTATCGGATCGTTCCCAACGTTCGGTTCAATTTCCGAATAAAATTTGACTTTACCGCGTTCAATTATTCATCAACTAAATAATTACCATAAAAGTGACATTATTACGATACGTAACATAAGTTTTATCAGTGACATTATCGAGCTATATATAGGTTGTCTGACAAAAGTCGTATCATCCGTCACATACCTGTAGGTTAGGTTAATGCGAAAAAAAAACCCTCTACCATTTTGCAAACAATTATACAAAATTTCGAGTTATCAATTATCGAGATGGCCATGTACAGGGGCTTTAGTTGATAACTCGAAAATTTGCGTGTTATTTGCAAAATGACGCAGGAATTTTTTTCCTCACATTAACCTAAACTACAAGTATATGACGGATGGTACGACTTTCTGTCATACATCCTACATATGTAAAATCGAATCGAACTCTTTGCACCAACCCGACATCATCAAAGACGAGGAAATGCGAAATCAAATACAATATTCGAGGCCTTACCCTGAATGAAGGCATCTTTGGCATACTAGCTCTAATACCCAAGCCAAATCCATCGTAATTGAGCCCTAACGGAGTCGCTTGCTCCAGTAACGACGATAGTCCTTGAGGTTTCGTTACATCCTCCTTAGTCGTGTTGTTCACAACAACATTATTCTCGCCACTACCCTGAGCCTGACTTTTCTCCGACTTCTTCTCGTCCCACCAAACCTCGAATAATTTGAACGCGGTGTTCTCGATCATCTTCTTATTAAAATCCCTCTTCAGTATCTGTTTCAGTTCGTTCATGACTGTGCTCAAGACTCCGTTGATGGTGGGGCCCTGTGAATGAAAGCACCATAATTATACAATAACCATCATCGATGAAACGAGACTGCACAGCGCAAAACATACAAGCTCTCTTGCATATTTTAACAGAGGTGTCGTTCTTGAAAATAAGAAAAACACACAGAGCTCGGAATCGTGCGTCAGGATAGTCTTGCCTGTGGGTCCTTGGTAATGTTATAATTCGCCATGGCGTGCAGCCGCGACTGGAAAGAGGAATAATAACTCGCCCCCTGGTTCCCAACTGTCGTCGAGAAGGACGCCGTGGTGGGTTGATAATGGCTTTGCAGGTAAGTCGTTCCGTACGGGTAGGGATACTGCCGGGGCCAATTGTAAACATCATTCGAGGGGTAATGCGTTAAGTGTCCTGAGTAAGCTGCCGGGTACAGTTGACTCGTGGGTTCGGTTTGTGCTATCACCTGTTGGAGAGAAATGCTTGTGTCGAATCAAACGGGAGCACGTGGAGCGTGCGAGTCATCACGAGGATGTAACTTTTGCTTCGCACTTCGTGTAACGAAACGAACTCACTTCCTCGATCTTTTCATCGCCCGAGCTTAGAGGACTCAGCGACATCCTGTCGTCGTCGGGCGGTGGAGGCGGTGGCGGTTCCTTGGGTGGCTCTGGTTCATTCTCGTCGACCGCTGGACTGTAACTCCCCAACAAAGCCTCGTCCTCGCTGGAACTTATGACACTACCCAGGTCCTCGTCTACAGAAAACTGACTAATGCTATTCTCGTGAACTTTCCTCCGCTCCTTGTTCCTCTCTACCATCTTGTCGAAGTAGGACTTGTAAATTTCGCGCGACAGAAAGGGGCTGGGAGTATCCGAGAGTATCTCACTGTCACCACATTGCGACTTCTTGTCGTCTTCCGAGTCGCTGCCGAATTGTAAAAAAGGTGGTGCCATCCCGCCGGCCTTGTCCTTCAGTAACATGGCAATCCTCGTGTCTAAATCCAACGTCTTGCGGCTCTCCTCGGGAGAGTCGCGCGACGAGCTCTTGGGCGTAACTTGATTCTCCTTCTCCTTCTTCGGAGTATGGTGTGCAGCCTTGGCACCGGAGGCCTTATTACCAGCCGGTGTTACGTTAGAATTAGCGTCGTCCAAGTTTGTCGCGTGTGGTTGGACGGACCAGACGGAAGCCGACGACGGATAGCCCGCGGATCCGGAATTGTTGCCCCACCATACATTCGAGTTCTGCTGCATCGATAAGTTCTGTGACACGTTCTGTGACATGCTGGCTAAGTAGCTGTTCGGCGGTTGATGGTGATAACTGCCATAGTAAAAGTCATAATTCGTAGCCGGGGTGGAATTCTGAGAATAATTATTCGAATAATTCAGTTCACTGGGTGCCGTCCCGTAGCCCAAATCACTGCCCGTGCTGCCGCTCGGCGTCGGATAGTCCCTGTATTTGTTGTACCTCGAATTCTCTACGTATGGCTCTCTGCTCTTCTCTAAACTTAGAATAGACTTTTTACTACTTCTAAAATCGTCCCTCTCCTCAGGCAAGACCTTCTCCACGGGAGTCTGGTGTTTCTCCTGCTCGGACTCGGGTTTCACCACCGTCGCCACTGGCGCCTCTTTCTCTGGCTTCTTCTCCGGCTTCTTCTCCATCGTCAATTCATCGAACATCTTTTTGCACTCCTCTCCGAAGGGATCGAGAAAGACCCTCAGCACTTTCCCCATCACAGATGTGTTATTCAATTTCTCTACACACGCCTTCGACGCCTTGGTCGATTCGAACACTACTCTCGCTATACCAAGGTGTTTATTGGTTATCGGGTGATAATAAATAGTAAGCTCTTCTACGGCTCCAAATTTCTGGACCATGTTTGTCAAGAATGTCTTGTCAATATTGTCGTTTAAATGGCAAAACGTTACTTCAATCGGGGGAGGTTCTCCGCAGTAATTGGAATCGATTTTAAATCTAGGTACAGGTAGGTCGAGTTGCTCCAACCGGGTCCAGATCCTCGTCAACTGCGACCTAGGATCTCGAGGTTGGACCAGCGGATACGTCGGGTCGCCGGGTATCGTTCCATCGTATCTACATAATTTTGCAGCCCCCTTAACTAAAAACGGGTCGACCAGTAGCTTGTAATTTCTCTGCTTCTGAGTCACTTGTGGCACGGCTGTATCCTTCTGCGAATGCGTCACGTGACCATGGCTATGCTTCGAGGGTAGTTGGCTTGAGTTCTGCGCCGAGCTCTGAGAATTGCCATGAGAGTGGCGATGACGGTGTGAGTGCGCGTGTGAATGTCCATGCCCGTGACCATGCTTCTCCATGCCGTTCATTGCCTCCAAGCATCATCCATTCGTGTGAATTTCTGTCACAAACATTTAACCAGACCTTTAACTCGGATATCAGTTACAGTTACAGCGGATACAAAGTTGCTTTGCGCGATGTTTATTAAACTTTACTCACATCCTCTCCGGATAAACAATAAACAACGTTTGTCAACACAAATACGAACCATGTACGTCGTCACAAACTAAACCGCAAATCAACGTGACATAATTGCCGCACATCACACTGTTTCTCACTAAAGAATAATTGACTTTAATTATAAAAATAGCGGATTCGTTGTTGTTGTTGTTAGAGTTAGTCAGCGTTCGGCGATCCTCGTTATATCAACGACACGTCGTGATTAAATATGAGCGGAGCGTGGGGCGCGTTTCGATAACCACAAAAATCCATCATGCTATTATGCGCGTGGACTAGTGTTCACGAGGTGCTCTCTACGAGGACGCCTCTTTCTCACTGCACGACCGCCCCGAGAACAGATAACAATCGCGCCTGCAAAACCCGTCGCTGACCCGATAATGCATCCTCGACGGGCGAGGGAAAATGCGATGCACAGTCCTCACGCTAGCGGATCGATACGATCGCCGCACAACAGCCTTATCGATACGGCATCCTCAATCGTATACGAGAAACTCGTCCGCAGACTTACGGTCCAATCTTCTTCGGCTCGACTTCGTTCGAACTACGTCGCTCGGTCGCGAAGGCAGAGAATGTCGTCCTCCCTCAACAACACATAACCTCAAAAGCACTTTGCGATTTCTTTTAGGTTGGTTTGCCCTCGCGAGGATGACCCATAAAAAACATCCCCCGCTGTCGGCTCCTCCATCCGTCCGTCGAGTGCGCCGTCGATGCTTCCTCGATCGCGAGCTCGCTCGAACTCGCGACTCTTGATCGCGCTCTCCTTATTTCTTTCTACCACCGTCAGCCTCGCTCTCTCTTTCTCTCTTTCTCTCTCTGTCTCTCTTTTTCCCTCTCTCGCACGCGATCACACCGTCTCTTTCCCTCTCTTAGTCTCGCTCCCTCTTTCTTGCTCTCCTACAACCTTAAACCCTTATTCAGTTACGCTGCGATTTTTTTTTTCCCAGCCCAAGTGACTCTCTTTTGCAACGTCCAGCGATAGTGCACACAGCGCGACGGCGAGCCGCACGAGTCGAGCGTCTGCGAGCGATTGCGAGCTATCGAACTACTGATCGTTCTCTCTCTCTCTCTCTCTCTCTTTCTCTCTCGAGCGTTCCTGTTCCGATGACGTTTGCTTCTCTCTGTCTGTCGACGGCACGCGCACCTTTGACGAAAAAGCGAAAAGGACGAATCTCTCTCTCTCTCTCTCTCTCTTGCAATGTATACATACGCCTTCGAGAATGCCCGAGTTCGTGTTCCTCCACGCGGACGCACTTCGTACAGCCCTCTTGGCGTGTACCATGAACTCCCACGGCTTCTCTCCCGCCTACCTTCCACGGTTATCTCCCCTTCGAAGAAGAGACGAGACGAGTTCCGATTTCTCTCAGCATCATAAAAATGTGATTTTTTTTCTCTCTTTCTCTCGCGTCTCTAATACGTCCAGCTCTGGCGTTCTTCGACGCCCACGTTGTCTCGTGCGACGCACAACACGCGGTGCACGTTGCGTGCGTCTCGTGTCTTTGTCTATCGCGTGGAGCTACACTTTACGGGTGATGACATCGCAATACCGATCGATCGCTGCGGAGGAATCGTCACGGCCGATCGCGCGCCCGTGAAATTTCCCCGCCGCACCAACTCATTGGCCGATCTCATTATCATTCGATGGTTGTTGGTTATCGAGCCGTCTTCGCTTCTCTCTTTCTCTCTCTCTCGCCCTCTCTCCCTCCCTTTCACTTTCATCGTAAATTCTCGAGAAGCAATAACCAACGATCTGACCATCATCCGGATTTCGCGGCCGACTGTTCAATGCAACACCCAGAGATGAGGCACTCTTCCCTCGATCTCGCGTCATCAAGAAAGAACGAACAAGCGAGCGACGAGCGGCCTTGTCCTCGCGCGCCTCGAGAGAATACCTGACAGGATGGCGTGACACCGCTGGCATTGTAGCTGCGGCACATCACGCCGATGCGTGTGTCCTGCATGGGCAATTAAAATCGGACGACGTAATGCGTAATTGCTGAAATATATGTGTGCGACTCGTGATAGTCGGACGATCGACGACGACATCGCGGCGCGTCGCGATTGGCCCGGGCCGGATCTAGAAAGCGACGGCTCGACGAATCACGATCGAGCGGAAAAATTTCGCGCGCCAAAGTATTGCGCCATTAGGGTCATGGTACAAAGGAAAACAGCAGTAAGCAGGTAAATAAGTTGGTTAATCACAGTTGATTATTCTCTTCATGGTCGAAGAACAGTCGACTGTGACTGGTTTTCTTACTATTCGCGTTTTTTTACGTGCCATCCATTTCACGGCAAATAAGGGCTATTGCACACACAAAACCCTTGTCTGAAACCTTGCTTTAAGTGTGAGCAAATTGACCAACCATGATCGATTATTCTTCTATTAAACGACTATAATTAGTCAATTTGCTTATTGTTTATGTCTTAAAATAAGGTTGTAGACAAGGGCAAAATGTAAGCAGTAAAACTTAAACAGTAAGAAAATTGACCAATCGCAGTAGATTACTCTTCTTATGGTCAAAGAATAATCAACAGTGATTGGTTAATTTGATCATTTCTTAGGTCGAGTTTAGTGAACTTTCTTCTGATTCGTCGAATATCAATCCAATTACAATCCTAATTCGTAGTGTGACACAAACTTTTTAGAGTGGTTGGTTTTCTATTTTCATACATTATGCACACATGAAAGTATAAAATCGACATCTTCGCTATATTTCTACATTTTTATCTTAAATTTGATTCGTACGATTAATTATGCAAATTTTATATACGTATCTTGGCCACACAATCAATCTTTCGTTTCATTTTCGAACGTACCCAGCCGCATCGGCGCACTTCGTAGCGCTCGATCGGCTATTCTCTCATCCATTCGTGGTTATCTTGAGGAGTTTTTGTCAAACGGTAGTTCAGTGCTGGTTGATCTTTGAAGGAGATATTCTCACTGAAAACATGTCGTTCATACAGGATTTTTTCAAACGTCAGGTACCGGTAGTTAAAGCCGAAGAGGAAGAAGAGCCAGAATTGGTGGATCCACAGAAAGTGCTTCGTGTGAGTAATAACCATTACATAATGTTGTCTAGAGAGACGTGACATGACAAAGTTGATTTTACGTAAAGTTAACTTAAAAATGACAGTTCTGGCAAGTTAGATATCTTACAAATATTTTGATCTTGTCTTTTCCTTCGATATACGTATGTATCTCTTCTTGATAAAATGTATAATTTAGACCAAGGTAAGTTAAAAAATGTTCAAATTATAGAATGACAATTTGATCGCAACAACTTTTTTTCTCAATTCGCAGGAGGAGTGCGCTAAACTAGCAAAATGCGTCAGCTTTCAAGAGAAACTGAACACATGTAATGACCGTGTGAATTCCCGATCCAACACAGAGGAAATTTGCCTAGAGGAGCTTATCGATTATGTGGAATGTGTAGATCACTGTGTTGCAAAAACTCTGCTCAGCAAACTCAAGTAATTTCCTGCGATACTCCCAGGGAGGAGTCAACTGTTGTCCACAATGTTATAGCCTAATCTCTCCCAATCATTGTATATATACATATATCCAATATTAGAAATAAAAGATAAACCCACAGATCAGAGGTTACAAATCAATTCGCTTAATCTCTCCATCTGTATTTCAATTCTACAGGCTAGACTTAATAAATCTTAACATGAACAATGATGTATACAATACATAAAATATCAATGACATAGAATTACACACAGACTTCTGATTTCAGTGAACTTCTCTTTCTTCTCATGTAAAAAAACAGTGGAATGACAGCCCTCCATCGGTTTTCGTAGAAACTCTTATTTTAATTACGAAAATTTTCTTTTGTAAAGTTCTCAGTGCCCTGTAACACGTCAAAGCATACGTCGCACACACGTACCGGCTTGTTCAGATTGAATTTTATGATCGGTACATCCTGACCGGAACATTTGCTGCACAAAATCCGTCCACAGTGTCGACTGAAAGCAAGAAATGACAGAGATTAGAGAAAATTAATTGGTTATTCATTCGCTGTTCACCAGGAAAGAGAACAGTTTACGGTACCAATGATGCTTGCGCATCGTGAGGGAGAATTTTGTTCCACATTCCAAGCAGCAGTCCTTGTCGGACCATGGTGCTTCTTGTGTCAGAGAATCTAACAGTCTGTACAGTAGCTGCTTCGTCGCTACTTGATAATTAAAAATAGTAATCCCATCTTTGTTCATCGAACCTAAGCACGCGCCCGCTCGTACCAACGTTCGGCAAAGGTTGCCATTGCCTTTCATATATGCGATTAGCAATGGCGTGTTTCCGTCCAAATCTGAAATAAAAGAAATAGAGTGTATAGGTGATACATACATACAATGAGAATTTAAGAATTTAAAACTTGGGCTTTCCAAACCTTGATCGTTAAAAGATTAACCAACCACAGAGAATAATCGATCTATTTCTTACGGCTTAAGTTTTTAAATTCTCGTTGTAGACATCACTTTAAGTAACAATCTCCGTAATTTAAGCCATCACCATCGTATTTTGCCTTCGCACCTGCGTTGTTGACTGGATATTTCGCCATGCATTCCAGAAACAGGTCGCAGATCGTCGCGGCGTTGTCCCTACCGCATCTGGCTAACTCGTGCAGCGGATTGCGACCTTTCAGGTTCACAGCTTCCGCGTCCAGCTCGCTCTCGGTCAATAACGTTCGCACCACCGACACATGGCCTTCCCTCACTGCTACGTGCAAAGCGTTGTCGCCATCCGCGTTCACCGCGTCGAAGTTGATATTGTTCTACGCGAGACAATTGATTATTTTATCCGACTTATTATTCAGTTTCGCAGTATATTTGCAGCGGACTGATATGCTTGTTTCTGTCGCTCACTTGCAGTAACGCGCAGACAACAGCCGAGTGGCCCGCTTTAGCCGCCACGTGCAGCGCGGTGTTCCTGTTCGCGTCCGTATCGTTGACACGAGCGCCCGCCAGGATCAAACTTCGCACCAGCAACTCGTTTCCAGACACGGCGGCCAGGTGCAGAGGTGGCGTCTGCGTAACGTCGTGTATTCTCGAATTCACATCTACCTATAAAAAAGATGAAAAGGATATAATAGCTGAGAGTTCAGCAGAGAAAGAAGCACGATAAACACTTAGATCCAGATTCTGAACTAATTTTTAAATAAAACCGATAAAAGTGCCTTAAATGTGGCTTCTAAGTTACTTTTAAAGATACTTTCATCAATAAAAATGAGTTCAGAATATGAATCTTAGTGATTACGTCTGTCTATGACTGGCATATTTCTTTAGGTCCATATTCTGAACTTATCTTTATCGAGATAAAAGCTTCTGAAAATTGTTTAACAACTATTTGATTGGCTGGGAAGCCACATTTAAGGCACTTTTATCGATAAAAGTAAGTTCAGAATATGGACCTTAGTTTCTTAATATATCTAGGAGAATGTACCATGAGCAATATTCATTAAGTGCTCATTGAGTTACTTCTCCTATTGAACACAGAGAGCACAGAGAACAATGGGTACATTCAATATTATAATGAACGTCCAGCAAATTCGGACTGGTGCATACTTTTAGAATCATCAAGATTTAAAAGAAAAGAAAGATAAAAGGAGAAACAAGTGCATTCGATACCATGATTGCTCACTGAGCTCTTGAGTCTGATTGATGCATATTTTCAGATATTATCTCGGGATCTAAAAGTATAAGGCAACCAGATCCGAAAGCTTATCGAACGCTTAATAAATGGTTACGCTAATGAATCTTCTCATCATTCTGTTCTAGATACCACCGATACAATCTCGGACTTTAGTCACGTGAGTAAACTGAATCAAGTACTTGTATCGACAGTAGAAACAGGATGCTCTCCATGTCGCCCTTTTGAATGGCGGTGTGCAAGAAGTTCCTGCCCTTATTGTCGTACTGTTCGGCAGCCTTGGGCAACCTCTCCAGTATCGCCTGCGCGGCCTTGTTATTGCGGACCGTCAAAGCGGTCGCGAACGGCGTCAGGCCCTTCTTGTCCCGCTTATTTAGATCTATGTTCGGGTGGCACAGCAGCAGAGATATGATTTGCGAATGCTGATTCTGTATCGCCACGTGCACCGGAGTCTTTCCCTCGGCGTCGCGGGCGTTCACGTCGGCGCCGTGCTCGATGAGCGTTTGCACCACTTGCTCCAGGCCCCATTGACAACACAGGTGCAACGGCGTGCACTCGTCTCTCGCTTCGTCCCCTCCCGCACCGTTCGGGCCAGGTCGCCTCGGAGTGTTCAGGTCGCACCCGCTACGGTGTAAAAATCGTTCGATACTTCAGGCTCTCGCGGTGTGGAGAAATGCTAGATTTTTGGCCTTTGCTCGATTGTTTTGGATTTGTCGGCGAAACCGATGAAAATAGATTCAAGGAATTTGACAAGAAATTTTGTTGAGAGAAAACAATGTATTTGCGCCGGACATCTGTGGTAAAAAGGCTCGAACTGAAATTCTCGTTGCAGAGTGTATTATAAATTCTTCGGTAATACAAATGTTACTTCCGGTCTGGATCGGAAGTATGCAAAGGAGTGGCTCACCAATCGCGGGAAACTCCTCAAGGCCAGACTTCTCGGATGATTTTGGAAAGAAACATCCCGATGTGAGAACATCGAGGCTATAGTAGTTTTTAAATGTCCCACAAAAAATGCGGCTTCAATTCGGAAGAAGCCTATCGCCGTTGAAGAACGAAACGATCGTCGTTACCCGAGTAAATCCCTTTCCTCGAAATCTACACTCGTCTATCGGCATCCTTCCATCTGAAGGAAGAATACCTTCTGATCAGAAATTGTGCGATATCCTCCTTGTTGTCGTCGATCGCTTTGTGCAATAGCGTCTGTTGGCACCCGTCGGGCCCGGGTCCCCAGCAATCGGTGTCCGCTCCGTGCTTGACCAAGATCGACGCGGTGTCCTCTTGGTCGGAGTCCAAAGCGTCCCACAACGGACATCCTATCGAGGTGTCCACGCCTCGTCTGCAGAGAGCCTCCACCACTTCGCCCAGCCGACAATGTACGCACAACTGCAGGGGCGTCTCCCCGTCAGCCGTTCTACGTGCGTCGAAGGATAAATATTAATACACAGTCGTCTGATTAATACAACCGTATCAAACTACGGATTGAGAATTACAATCAGACCGATAGATAATCTAAATCTTGCTTCCGAGTTATCTGATCGGTCCCTTTGTAATCTTCAATCCGTAGTTTGATATCGGCTTAAGGCTCTAAGTAAATTAATCAATCAATTACATTTTATCGCTCAGAGCAAAAGGCTAAAGGCTCATCACGCCGTACTAAGGCTTACCTCACATTCATGTCGGCGCCGTTCTCCAAGAGGAATATGGCCGTGGCCGAGTCCTCCTTCAGTATCGCCTGATGCAACAACGTCAGGCCCCCTTCATTGCACTCGTTCACGTTAGCCCCGGCCTTGATCAGCGCTAGGACGATATCCTTGCCCTTCTTGAACGGCGCTTTTATCGCCAAACTCAGCGGCGTCTCGTTCGCGTGGTTCTTGATGATCAACTGCGAATTCGAATCTGGAGCGTGGAGCAGCTCCACGACTATGTCGGTGTACAGATTCGAGATGGCGAGGTGAATCGGCGTGTCGCCGGTGGAGAAGGTGACGTCGTCCGTCGGCAAGCCGTTCCTCAGCAGAGCTCGAGTCAGGTTCTTCAAGCCAACCTTGCACGCCTCATGCAGTATCGTGAAGCCCTCGTCGTTGGTCTTCGTGAGGCTGCTCTTGCAAAACTCCGTTAAGAACAGCGCCGCCTCTTCCCTACATTCCCGCGTCAAGATGTGGAGCAGCGTGTCGCCGTTGCTGCTGTACGTCGGATTCGTCGTGGCGTCCTTAGTTAACAGCTCCGACGCGAAGTAATCGTCGAAAGGGTCGGTCTTCATCGCGATGCACAACGGCGTGTCGTCCTCGTTCGTCGTCATGTCCAAATCCACGTTCTTCGCCTGGAGCAGCAGATTGAACAGGATCTCGTTCTTCTCCGAGATGCAGCTGTGAAGCGCCGTCCTGCGAGAATGTAAATCGCACATTTCAAGATCTCTTCGCGCAAGAATCTTACAGTCGATGATTATTACACATTTTTTAATTACTGTCTTACTAACTGCACATACCGCTGTTTCTCATTAAAAATAAAGTCGGAAAATCCTGAATTACTTTTTATACTTAATGAAGTAGTGATTATTAAATAGAGCATTAACATTTGTGCCAAAAAAAAGAGATAGCTTAGAACTTTTGAATCTGGTGTACAATATGATTACGTAATAACGTTAACGTAATTAGCGGATGTCAATTAAGAAGCACAATTGTGTGAAACGTGCAATTTCACGAGGTTAAAATTAACGAGACGAGATCATACCATCCTCTGTGATCTTGTAAATTCGGATTGATGCCTGCCTGAAGTAATCTTGATCCAACCGTCAGCATATTTTCCGTATTATGCCTCGCTACCAAGTGCAAAGCGGTGCAGCCTTCCAACTGCTTAAGATCGGCTACGTTTCTCGTGCTTTCGACAATTTTCACAGCCTCGCACAATTTGTGCACATTGCCGCTGTTCTCCAGTTGCTCGATTATGAATTCGGACGAATAAGAGTCCCCTTTTAGAATGGCTGAATGAAGCAGAGACAAACCTCTCGCATCTTTTGCACTCAAGTCTGCTCCATGTTCAACCAGGGTGCGGGCCAGAGACGGTTGGCGAGTCTTCAGAGCAACTTCCAGAGCAGTTTCACCCTTGTGATCGACGGCGTTGACTGCTTTCGGAAGCTACAGAAACAAGTGCAAAACATTAAACCTGAGAAATAGAACATATTCAGATAGATTTATCTTCTTTAATTGAGGTAATACAATTTTAAAGTGAGTATATTCGCTATAGAGAGAAAATTATGCAAAATATAGATACTAAAATAAATGAAGAATTGACTAACGTACATGGTTCTCGAAATATTTAATTAGCATATGATAATTTGACCAGTAAGAACTAGAATCGCGGATGTTGATGCGTAATTTTTAAGTCAAAAGTGAGCAAGGAGCAAAGCACGTCGAAGCAGCAAAAAAACGGTATTAATTTGTAACAATGGAATCGGGAAAATTAACGCACGGAAGACATAAATTACGTACCAAGGAAAATAACTAGCCGATTTACGATTTTCAAGGATCCTTTCTAGCGCTTGACGTGATAAATGAGAGATAAATTGTGATTTACGTGGTCTACCGTCCGGAAACAATTAGCACCCAGGTTTACCTTATCCCCATCACCACTCACCCGGCTCTAACCGTAAGATAGAATTTCCAAACGCATATACAACCCTAGTACTATTTTATGAGTTTTTTCATACATTATAATGAAAAATATCAGAATAAAAATAAAATATCTCGAAAAATATTCATTTTTCGATGACTTTACTCTAGTATTTTTATACGCAGAATAAACAAAGGAATCGAATAGTATTAGGAAAACTATATAATTCTATTTGAAAAAATAAAGTTGACCTTGAATTATCGACTAAACAACAAAGCTAAGGTCCATTACCTTACGTCCCTCTCGAAACCCTACAACTTTCGTCTGAAATATTTCTCTGTACAAGGCGTAGGAGAAAAGATATCTTGATGCGAAAGTTAAAAAGCTGGGAGACACCCGGTATATGTGAAAGAGAGAAGAGCGATTTGGGAACCGCTGCTATCGGCGGCGAATGCACGATAAAAGCCCGATGGGTGCGTGCGTACGCCTGTGTGTGCGCGCGTGCACGCGGCCGAGCCATGGAAATGGCACGGACAACGTCGACTCAGTGTGAAAAAACGTTCACGGAGGAAGTATGGAGATTATTTTCTGATATATATACACGCCGAACGGGAGAGCGTTGAGGCATCATCCAGGCAGATGACGTGGCCTACGATACACCCAACTGGGTCGGCACTCGGTTGCTGACCACCAGTCGCCCCGTGTATTGCCGCTGCGCGAAAAAAGCATCGACACATCGTAATGCGAGGCATAAGTTGTCACGATGCGTGATACATACAGCACGAGCTAACGGTGTAACACTGTGGTGGGTATATGTCAGTGTACGTTGCTCTATTTGGTAACAGGATATAACACGAGGACCGACGTACGGTCGATGTACGCTAATTAAGAAGTTAACGAGACCGGAAAATTCTGATTTAAAAACTTCGCATGGGGAAAAACTTTTAACGGCGAAATTTTTTCTTTTTTTAATGGTGATTGGACCATTAAGGGGGACCTTGAGAATGAAATCTGTCGAAAGCAAAAAAGAGGACAGTGGTTGTTACACCTGCGACTACTCGTGTCACAAAAAGCGTCAATTACGCGAAATTTTCTTCGTCGAAAGTGTCGTGAACAATTGCACAAACGAGATCCAATGGAATCTTTACAGAAATCTGGCAAAAAAAGTTAACCCTTTGCGGACGCGTGTTCTGGAGAGCAAAAGTTTACCATCTGTGTGTTGTGAAAAATAATTTTAAATCTCTCTAACGTTTTAATTATATCTCATATTAATAGAGATCGTGATCCTTCGACAAATATTTCGATATATGTCTGTTAAGGGTTAATCTGCCTAAATTTTGGGCGTACGATAAGGTTATTTTGAGGAAACATTGTGTATAATACATCTGTTGATGCTTTGAACGTATGTGAGATTCGAGAAAAAAGATGTTTGACTTTTCATTAAATGCCAATGTTGAACACTGTTTTAGATTTTGTTGCCACTGCCGAGGTCAGTTTAACCAGTAAAAACTAGTGAAAGTACCTTCTCATTGTTGATTAAAATAATTATTTTTTGATGGGCTGTAAATAGTATTATGAAAATGTACAAGTTCAGACCAAATCCATGGATTGTAATACTATATATCAGTATTCTGTCATGTATGTCTTTCCTTTATTACTTATATATATTATGGTGGAAAAGTAAGCAATATCTATGAAATTAATAATTTTGAGATTTATAGATATCTCACAGGCACAGGCAGAAGGTATTTCATGTTTCAAATGTCTCAAGTCAAGCACGAGACTAGAAGACAAAGATCGACTATGTTCTCATTTTGATGGGAGTGCCAAATTTCAGGTGTTCTGCCCAACCTCAACGTTCTGTATGAAAAGAACTATTGAGTTGAGGTCAAAAAGTAGGTAGACGATATGCACAGGAAAAACACTGCTCTTTAATAATAATATAACTCTAAAAACTTTCATCTAAGTAAAAGCATTTATCTAAAAACCTTGTTTGCAGCATCTGTAGCGACCACTGTTCTGAGAGACTGCGCACCTCAGAAATACACCTCTCATGTTTACAATGAAGATAAAAGAAAATGGGACAAAATAGAGGAGATTATAAAAACTGCTTACGACGAAGGTTGCTTTATTGGTGAACACAGAGGGTCACCAACTAATCCACCAGAGTATTGTTTCTGTAGTTTTCATTTGTGCAATTCATCCCCCATGCAAATTGGTGTGCTTGGTAAAATATATGGAATAATGTTAGTGCTATTGATTGTGGGATTACTGTAAAGTTTTTTGGCATGTGACATGCAGTATGTTACTTAAGAAAAATGTTTCATGCACGCGTCTTCCACATTGAATTTCAAAGTGCAAACAAATCTTGCATTTTTATAAAACATTGTTTGAATATTGTGTGGAACAATATAAAAAAAAAGCCACATTGCATGTGTGGTTTATTCCATACATAAATAACTAATATTCATTTTACAAAATGCATAATAGACAATATATAGCTTTACAATTTGAATCTCGTACTATTTATATTTATGATTGAAGTAATATGTGATTGTGCAATCAACATCACGCAAAGATTAAAATCTTTTGATATACCTAGTCAATTATAATAAAAAAATTGTCTAGTTAAAATAATCAATAATTTCTCCAAGTTGAAACTACAATTTTCATTAAATATATTTATAATTTTGATCAGAGAGATAACTAGAACATATTCTGCAATGATATATTCTACAAAGCACCGCAATCCGTATAAAAATATATTTATATCGTTGCATACAAGTGTGATATCTGAAAGTAGTGAAGATAAGTGAAATCATAAAAGTCTCTATGGTTATATCTTTTAGTAAATTGGAGTGGAAAAAGTTAGCCAAGGTGATGTGATATTGAAGTAAACTGCATTTTGTAACTTTCAAAAGCAAAAGATACGTCCAAGTTTTTAATGGTTTGAAGATTGCTGAAATGGTACATTTGTCTACAACTAATTGTGAGAAAAATCTACTATCTCAAATGTTCATGGAAAAAGTGTACTTTATGCATGCAAGTACTTAGCGCTAAAACTTGAGCTGTGAATATGTAAACTGTAATATTATATTTAAAATATACTTAACGGTAACAAACGAATTATAATTATAATGAATTAGAATTATAATATTAAGTCTTTGCTCACATATTGATAACAGTATACAGTATTTTCGTACTCACAATATTGTACAAATTATAAATGTATGTATATACGTGCTGTAATAATAATTACACCAATGCCTATCACGTGATACTTATTTTTTCCCCTACTATTGAGAAAACTTACCTCAGCATTATTTTCCACTAAATACAGGAACACAACGTCTTCGCGCATCAAGCGGACTGCCGCGTGTAGAGGGTATTTACTTTTAGTTTGCAGTAACTTGTACAGCAGAGAACCTGGCATCTCCTTGAAATCTTCGCCCGTCAGATCTTCCTATAGGACACATAAGCATGTTGCAAATACAATACGGAAGCATCATTGTAATCAGCGCAGCACAGATATCTTAAACTTACCCAGTGTGCTGAAATCAAAGAGCTGCAGTGTTCTTTTAATTTCATAGTGCCTAGTTCCTCAGCAGCTGCATACAATATTACGCAGTCTTTCAGCCCCACTGTCCCGATCAGATACCTCTCACACTGATCTACCAATTCTGACAACTGGAAGTTGGCTGCTGCTTTCATCAGGTTCAGGGTCAAATTTTCTTGTGACACTTTGCCTGTGTAAATCCATTTCAGCAGTACAGATGCGACAGCACTGTCTAAATTACTCCAGTCTAGGAAATAATCGCAAATTAATTAATATCTTTGCACCATATACATGAACAAAATATAAATCTGCACTACCTAAAACAGTTTTTTCAACAAGAACTGAGTCGCTGAAGAAATCGGTTCTGGCAGATAATACAAACTTGTGTGCCGGTATTTCTTGATCGATGAGTTTTATGCTTATATCACTGTAAAAAATATTTTCAGTATTAAATATATATATATATATCTGCTTTCAGAAGCTTTGACATTTGGTCTGTCTTAGTTGAACTGATTGCATTTAAGAAATTTACGTACATTGAAACATGTGACATATATATATGAGATATGTATATGAGATTCTCAAGCTTCAGTATATATATATTTCTAGAACTAGTGCAGCCAGTTCAGTTAAAAAGAACAGACCAATCAAGTCTACTATTGTTTGAAAGTCATATACAAGATTTCAGATTACACTTTATGATGCACTATTTGTTGTACTGGATATAAATACCTGTAACGATGTTGACAATACAAGGACGCTATCGTAGCCAAGAGCCTGCCGACAAATCCGTATTCCTGCTTGTCAGCAGTGGCGATAGCATATTCCTTCTGGAGTTCCACGTTCGCGTTGTATAGATTGACATATTGCTCCCGCAGCAGAGACAGATGTTGCTGCCACTTTTGGGCCTCCGTGGAATCCTCTGAAAGACCGGTTCACGTGAGATGCTCGTTTCTCTCGCGTGACGGTTCGGAGTGCTGCGTGAACTTACCCATAATCAAGAGGGAATCGTCACGTCAGGAATTTCGCAGTTCGGCGCAATATTATTGCATGATGCGTTGCGTACCGCGCATCGTACGCGACGTACTTGTTCGCGCGTAGATTCGTTCGCGAGGAAAATAAACGAGGTCGCGTGCAACCGAGTCGAGGGGGCGAGGCGGCGATCACCGGTGGGGGGCAAAATTTCGGAGGGTCGCCGAATGAACGGTAACGCGAGCCGGTGTGTGATAGAAGACTGGGAAAAATACAAAATACCACCACACTACGTGTATCACACACGTATACACCGCCCCCACACCGTCACAGCGCGGATCTGTCACGCACACACACGTGCACACAGGCGCCGCGTATCCGATAATAAGAATGATGCGATACCGAAGATAGATAGAAGGGGATCATTACGGCTATTAAAAAACGACTATTACTGCATTCCGTTCCTCTCATTGGATGAGTCTCATTTTTTAAACATCGTAAAAATGCGGAAGCGTGAATGATAAGAGGTGAGGGAGGGGGTCAGGCGAGATACAGTTGAGTGAAAAAGGACCGGGCGAAACCTGGATGAGTGCGCGTGAGGGATGAAAGATAAGAGAACCATATGATTGGCTAATGACTCGGCTTTATTTTCACGTGTGGCTAACTTCACGTCAGGCTGCGTTCCACAAGCCTACGCGACGGGTGGAGTAGCATTTAATTGACCAATTAGGATAAAAAGAGGAAAGATCTCTTTATCATAATTGGTTTATTAATGCTACTATTACCTGTCGAGTAGGATTTTGGAATGCAGTTTTGATATCAGTTAATCAGATCTTTGCTCTTATCTCTTCCCTAAAAGAGAAGATTTTAGTTTTTTAGCATCCTGCAAACGATTCCATTGATTACGAATGTCACAATTATGACATGATTCTCGTCGTGCTTTGGATATAAAATATAAAACAAAACTATAATTCTTTTCACAGAGCCCTCCAGTAGAAATTGCCGTAATCGTAAATATAAGATGTAAATCATAAGTCCTTGCCTTTACTGTGAACTCGTGAAAAATGGACATTATAAAATGCTTTCGGTTAAAAGATTTTTACTTTTGGTGAATTTTGTGTCAGAAGGAAAGAGTCATAAGTTTTTGTGTATTCTAGAAAAAAATTAATATCCGACAAATTTAGCCGTAAGAAGACATTAGATTTAGTTATTTGATTGGCATTCTAATTACTTTTTCTTACGATAAAATTTACCGTAATTTTTAACTTTTTCTGCAGTATTCACTAACCTAAAACTACATCCTGATTAGTTCTTTAGTTTAAGTTTACTCTCACATTTCTTAGTTTTTTTCATTATGATTGATTTGGTCAAGTGCCAGTCTACTTTCAGCGTGGTGTTTTCCGAACTCAGCCCTTTTCTGCGGCCCCTCTAGGCACTTGCGATTCCTAGTGAATATTTTTTTTATCGATGTCATCACGTTGGTGCTTCTGTACGAAAACAGAAATTCTCGTGCAAGTTCAGCGCGAATGACTGCGAGAGTAGCCCCTTACCTCTCTTCAGCAATGAAGAGTTTGTGAATTTTGTCTCGTCGTAATATTGGAATTTTTTTTATTAGAATAATCATGATGTCCAAAGCTGCAGTGGGCCTTGCCGTCGGCATTGCTGGAATTTTCGTGGGTTACTGCTTTTATTTCGATCAAAAGCGCCGCAGCGATCCTGATTTCAAAAAGAAACTTCGGGAACGTAAGTTAGCCGATCTTTCTCTCCTTTTCTGTCGTGTTCACGTGTCTTTTTGATACTTAAAATGATTAGGAAATTTCTATTTTCACTCGATTTCCTCGTTGTTACAGGTAGACGAGCCAAAAAACAAGCACAACAAAAAGCTTCCTCAAAGATTTTAGATTTAAGAGATCATGAAGTTGTGCAGAAATTCTTCTTGCAAGAGGTAAATTTATTGCTAATAAGGATGTATATATACGGATATATGTATATAAAATTGTAATATAAATTTTTGTGACATAAAATATTCATAGTATCTAATTATATACTGTTTTGTTTATAATTCAGGTGCAACTCGGGGAAGAAATGCTTGCTTACGGTGACGTAGACAGTGGAATTGAACATTTGGCCAATGCAGTAGCTGTATGTGGCCAACCGACTCAGTTGTTACAAGTTCTCCAAAAGACCTTGCCACCGGATGTTTTCAAGACTCTGGTACAGCGACTACCATCGGTGGGCCAGGTATAACTTTGCATTTAGGCAAAAAAAAGGAAGGATACAAAAATAACATAAATTACTTATAAGGATAAGATAATATTTATTCTTTTGTCCTACTTTTCATTTAATTTATTTTTTACAGAAACTAGTAATGCAAACTCAGATGGCAGAGGAGGATGTCGAATAGATTAATATAAAATTTCGTTGACATTTCTTGAATAAAATCGACACTAGTGAAAAGTCTACACTCATTTTTGCTTAACATAGATGCAAGCATAATTTGTATCTGTAAAACCCCGCAGTTATAACCGTCGTTTTTTATTAAATTTCGGCGTGTATATTATGAACCATATACAAGTGAACTTTGTGCGTTCACTCTTTTAGTGGAACTTGTTTTGTACCGTGTTTTGTAAAGCACAGCCAGAAGAAAAGCTAACATAGTATTAAATACTATGATAGACGCAAATTGGACATAAATTCCTTCCTACAGTGGCAGAGGAAAAATTGTTATGGAAGAATACGAGGAAAGTGTCTAGTCGAGATCACGAAATTTGCACCTGGAAGGTATATACAATGATTCGACATCAAATTACCGAATATATATATATATATCGAGAATTTTGTTTTCTCATAAAATATGATTGTTATACATTAGGTACGTGAAATACTTGAAGCTCTCCGAACTTTTGCAAATTTCAGTATGTTATAAGTATTCATTTTCTGTTGTTTATACCGCGTTTGACTGGCTATAGTTTCATTTTTATCTGTTTGTATTATCTTTTTGCTGATATTTTTATAACTAGGTTTTGTTTGTGTGATACATACCACAATATGATCACATACATATTTATAACTGTTCGATCGTAACAGTTACTGTGTAAGTTGAAGTTTCATAAAAAATGATAGATTTCATAGCATTATGTATTAGATCGGTAGCATTATGTGTTACTGTTGTTTCGTTCAATTCCAAGGAGCATATTTCTTATATGTATCTTCAGGAATTGACTCTAATAGAATAGTAATACCATTAGCATTATGTTTCAATTAGCTGTGTTCAATAGAACAAGCTATCACTGTCACATTTGCAATATTGACGACGAGTATGTATGCTGCCTTATCTTGGTGTAATGAATGTGTAAAAGGACTTGCACAATGAAAATTTATGGATCCAATTGTAATCATGTACAATTTATTGTGTAATCGTAACAGAAATAATGTATGAGATTTATTCTGGAAGGATTTATAAATAGTTGAATGAAAGTTACGGTAAAAGTCCTATGTATCATATTGCAAATGTCTAGTATATGCAGAAATTATCTATGTATTTTGTAGATAAAAATGTAATGTCAACGTACAAACGCGTGCGTAAACATAGATATATATATTATTACTTTTGATGGCATTCAAATAATACACAACGTACATGGTTCATGCCTACTCTTTATATATTAAGAGTTCCACCTTTGTAAAAATACATTGTTCCGAAAACATTTTTAGATATCAGACATCATTTTTTGTGGTAATATGTTTGAAGCTGTATGAAATGAACGTAAATGAAACATATAAAAAGAAACAAAAATAAGCAAAGAATATCTCGAAATAGTATTAAAAATATTTTCATAGCAATTCTAAGAAATGTTTGGCTTAGAAGTCATATATCGTTGATATAGGTCACACTTATTAACTTGAAATAAGGCACAGTTGATAATAGAGAGAATAGAGGTCTTTTTAATTAATATCTAACAGTATATATGTGTGTGTGTGTGTACATACACATAAATTACAATCTTTAACGATTCCCATATATAAAATTAATCACGCCTATACATAATTTATTTTACAAGATGTAACATTCTGTGCTCAATGAAGAAATCTATCTAAGATTATACGTAATCAAATTATAAATTATATCCTGACATAATACTATTTATAATTTTACATGTTGTATACACGTGATAATGTCTCAAGATATGAAACATGATTGGAAGTTCTAAAAGGATCAGCACTTAAGATAATCTATCCTCATGAAATAAGATGTCCAATGAAAGTTTAACGTTCTGTCGGAAATATATATATATATATATGCATCCATAAATTATATTCTTAAATTCCGTAAGTATAAAACAATTACAATCTGTTTAATGCAAACAGAGGTATTTCAAATCGTTATTGGCTCTAAATATGGCAGTGCGTAACAATGTAAATTGAATCGTTTTCAACAATAATGAAGTTTCTACATAAGACTGCTTCGTCAACAATAAAAAAAAGTCATGAAATAGACACATGAATTCTCGCACTATAGATACCGTTGAATCGTTAAAAACATACAAGTGCAAATAAAACTTTTCCAGTGATGACGCATCTATAGTGTCGAAAAAAAGTTTCAAGATAATAATTCGCACGACAAGCCACGCGGTAGTAAATATCTCCCAATTATATTACAATTTCAATTGTGCTTGTTTTGTATTTTTCTGGATTTACACAGGTGAGTGAAAACAACGTATCTGCGTCCGTTCAATCCAGAAAGAACAAAAGCACGATTACTTATTATATTATTTACATTGTTATTTGTAAGCTCAGCTTACAAATAATAATAGCGATATAATTTGTACTCTCTGACTCAGAACCGAGTATTCTATTGATTGAGCGTATAACGTATATGGATAACGTATCCGAAGTGTGTAAAATCTGGATTATTGTCGATAATTGGCGTTTTACATAAACTTACTCTATAATACATGTTCGCAACTAAAGACCAAACCTCGTGAACCATACTTGACGTAACTATTTCGAGTTAGAAATTGCGTTCCTAGCTTCCAACATAATGTCGACGGCATTTTTCTCTATCAGGCTCTTAGCTAAATCTTTACCAAGTTGTTCGGCACCAAGAAGACTCAGGGCACTCATTCTACCGGGAACAATACCACAGTAAAGGCGGGGCTCTTGATACGGACATTTTCTACATAGCAGGAAAACAAATGAAATTACTGCAGGAGTCAGTGGAATTTGTGAAACGTTCAAAAATATCCATCCATAATAAGACATCGATATCGACATGTGTAACCTAACCTATTTGAACCCGAAGATTCTCTTTCGCTCACCTCGGAGGTTCACCGTCATCCTTGGGCAAATGCAATTTACCGTTACGGGTATCTGTAATCAGAGTTTGGCCGTCCAAGGACCACACAGCACCAGTGATCGTTAACTTTTCTCCTTGCAGAGACGAAGACACCGCGACAGGCGCGGAACACCCGCCACCGAGGGTCTTCAGGAATGAGCGTTCGCACACGCATCTCAAAGTAGTCTCCATGTCGTATAATGGTTCTAACAAAGAACGCATCTTCCAATCTGACTCCCGACACTCGACACCCAACGCACCCTGGCCAACGGCGTAGAGGATTTCATCAGGTTCTAGAATCTGAAAGAGTACGGGCATATACAGTGGCGGACATATATTTACGTACAGTTAGGAGAAATTAAATTTTATCCATTGTGTACTTATACATGAAATAGTTAAACAAAAGTCCATTACGTTTTTTACAAGTTTATAGCATATATTATGAGATAGTAAAACAGTGTTTATTAATTTACTATAACTAAGAAGTTTCTTGTGTTTGTTTACTCAAGTGTCATATTTTCTGCGGACACGTACTTGCGTACACTGCGGTAATACACAGATAGGTCAAAATTTCTGCAATGTAAACAATACTTATCTGTATCTACCGAGTAATGTAGGTAGAGAGACGTGTTGTGACAGTACCGTAATGAGTAAACGAAAGAATATAACGCCAGAACAACGTCGGCAAATACAACAGCTTCGCAAAAATGGGAAGTCATATCGAAAAATTTCTACGGAGCTTGGGATATCTACTATGGCTTGTTATCAAGCTATACAATATATTAAACATCATGGGACGCCAGATAATGTTTCTCGTAAAGCGAGACCTCGAAAAACCAACATAAGAACAGACCGTAAGATTCATCGATTATCTGAATCAGATAGATTTAAAACTACAGTTGATATTCACGCTGAAATATTATTAGATCATTGATAAAAATATATATGTTAAAACTGTCTGACGTAGATTGAATTAATTTCAATTACATGGACGCGTTGTTAGAAAGAAACTATTCGTATCAGAAAAGAATCGTCGAGCTAGAATCGCTTTTGCAAAAGAACATTTAAACTGGACGCAACAATGATCTCGAGTTATTTTTACTGACGAATCTAAGTTTAATCGATTCGGATCTGATGGCAAAGTATATGTAAAACGTCGTGTAGGTGAAGAATATCGCCAGAATTGTATGAAACCAACTGTAAAAGGGGGTAGCGGGTCAGTAGTCGTATGAGGTTCTATGACTATTAATAGTACAGGTCCTATTCATCGAATAAAAGGAATCATGGACAGATTTACGTACTTGAACATCGTAGAAAATGTACTGCTTCCATTTGTTGAAGAATATGTACCGGAATAATGGATCTATCAAGCAGATAATGACCCGAAACACACGAAAAGCACGCGTCGTCAAAACATTTTTAAACGACCACAATATACACGTAATGAAATGGCTAGCACAATCTCCGAATCTAAATCCAATAGAAATGTTATGGATCGATGTGGACAAATATGTAAAACTGCAGAAGCCGAAGAATATTGAGGAACTATACGTTATGGTAGCAGAAACTTGGAATTCCATATCTGTTAATCGGTGCAACCGGCTTATTGAAACTATGTCACGAAGGTGTGCCACAGTTCTTAGTAACAAGGGTTTACCTACCAAATATTAACATTATAGTAATAAGTCAAAGAAACTTGTTAAAATATTCGTGTTCTTATATGTACATAAATACATGTCCGCAGAAAATATGACACTTCAGTAAACAAACACAAGAAACTTTTTAGTATAATAAATTGATAAACACTGTCTTGCTATTTCATAATACATGCTATAAACTTGTAAACAACCTAACGGACTTTTATTTAACTATTTCATGTATAAGTACACAACGAGTAAAATTTAATTTTCCTAACTGCGCATAAGTATATGTCCGCCACTGTATGTATCAGGACGATTAAATTTTATGAAAAACGGAAGAAACTTCAAAGAGAAGCAATTGGTTCTGTTCTTTTTAACTGAACTGGTGCAGCTAAACCACTTATGAGAAAGGAAAGAAAGCTAATTTTAAAGATAGACAAAAGAAACTTCAACGATCATGAGAAACGAAAAAAGGCTACTACAGAGAGAAGAAAGAGAAGGATCATACCTGACTTATTCTATCCTCCCAGCCCATTCTCTTTAAACCGGCGGCAGCTAATATTATCGCTGCGTAGGGGCTCTTCTTGTCGTCCAGTTTACTCAATCTGGTATTCAAGTTGCCACGAACGTTCTCCACCTTTAAGTGAGGCATGTTCCGAGCTAGTTGTGCGGACCTGCGCAAGGAACTGGTACCTATGACACTACCCTTCGGCAACGTAGAAAGCTTCTTGTCCTTGAATTTCTTTGACATGACTACCGCATCCCGTGGATCCTCGCGTCTGCGCGAGCAAATTATCAATTAATGCAAACATCCGTTTCTTCTCTTACGAGATCCAATAAAATTCCCTATACTTGATAAATAGGAAAAAAAATATTCCGTAAACATTATCGTTTCTTTTTTTCAGGTAGGGGAGACTTAAGTGTACACAAACAAGATGTTTCTTTCATGAAAATGACAATGCACATTAGGGATACATTTGAATACCAAATTTGCGTTTTCATTTGCGACCGTCGAGCAAACCGAGCAAAATATCAAAACAGTCAGTGGTTGTCCGTAAACAACCCCGGTGATGCGAACAAATATATCCGAAAGTGCGTTGAAATGTAAAATAATAACAATACGACTAAAAATAGCATTTCCGGTATTTTTTATAGTTTGAATGAATTATGAGACAACTTACTTCAATAATACACCTAGTGCCATCCCCGCTGGTAGTATCGTTGGCAAGTCCTTTAAAGAGTGTACGACAAAATCAAGACTGCCCTGTTCCAGAGCTTGTTCCAGTTCCTCGGTAAAGAGAGACTTCTCTCCGATCTTTGGTAAAGACTTGTCCAAAATCTTATCGCCCTTGGTAAACATTGTGACTGCAATTCGATCGCAGTTTGTAAGAAGAGAAATTGTGTATGAAAAAATGATATTTGTAATTTGACGTAATTTGTAATATCACTAATAAAAACAAATAATAATGCGTTTTATCACATGAGATGTTTGTCGTATTTTGTATATTACACGATACATGTGTAACAGATACAATGTATTGGATACGTGTTTTTACTCACCTATCTCGAATTCTTTTTTTGGATAATATTCTTTTAAACATTGTATCACGTGTTTAGTCTGTATTAATGCCAACTGAAAGAAGCAAAAAAGATGTTTTCCTTCGGAGTAATGCTAATGTACATATTTGACAAAATATCTCTCATACGTAATAAAATAATTTCATAAATTTTCGAAAAATAATATAAAAACGGAGCTCAATCCAAACATGCTCCGATATCATTTATTTGCCGAAACAACAATCTTACTTATTCAATTATTATAAATATTATATCGCGATTGTACAAAGTGACTTAATAAAAGTGATAAAATTAATCTGTTGTGGGACCAAGGTGATTTGATAAAATTAATTTATCTGTACGCATGCTTTGTCACTGTCATTTTATCATTAACGAGGATTGAAAAATCGCTGAGCAACTTCGCGTAAAGCCTGTATCAGATCAGATATTGGACGTCAAGAATATCGAATTAACTTAGAGACATACTTGACTTAGAGATAAAAATTCAACAAATCAACTAATCTCGAAATTGCTCTATTTTGTCCCGGTTGTTCAAATTGCAACTTTTAATTTCTGCAATCTTTCATCTCCGATACCAGTCTGATATGGGCTTAAGTGATAGTGAGTGATCTGACAAAATTGCGCAACGATTATGAAAGATTATTCCCTCGCGTTTACGTCAAGCTATTTGCATTCAACGAAGATTATCAGGTATTCGATCGAACGTAAAATTCGGTCAATAGAAATCTGCGATACGAATATGTAAGAACAAACATAACCACGAATCGTTGGGTTCGCGTATGCGAAAGCGTTCACTTCGACGTATCTTTCACGTGTATCTAATCTCCTTTAAAACAAAAGTAACTGTTTATGCTACAATCATTACGTGGAGCAGGATCTTCCTCTTTTTATTTGGCTAACTTCTTGAATGGAATAATGTCGTATGTGTATAAACACATTCGCAGATGCAAAATAAACACTTCGATCTGAATTGGGAGTTTCTTCTTCAGTATTTCAAACGGGATCAAGAGGAAAATGTGGTGTTTGCACGGAGAAAAAGATATTTATCGCCTAAGTATTTAGATGAGATGTTATCAGAGAAAGAAAACGTCTTATCGAACAAGATTATAAAACTATACAAAAAAAGAAAAAATTAATGAGTATTTCTTTCTATAAACTAAAACTCTGTAGAATTTATTCCTGTGATAAGCTTCTTGTCAAGAAATAATTAAGTTTCTTCTCAAAAATTAAATATGTTCCTCACCTTCTCTGTATCAATTTTAATTCCTACGGGTTAGATAGGTAGATTAATTTTAACAGAATTGACAAAATTCCTCTTGTGTTTCTTTCCAATTAATAAGATATCAAATGACGTTTCAATGATGTCTTATTGCTGTTAGACATATCATTTGACTGCCTTTGACATCACCTTGCTACTTAGGTTCTTTCCATATGATTGGAAAAAAAACAGTGGATCACCTAGAATGAGGCTCCTCATTTCTATTTTTGCTATAAAAACACGGAGTATCAGTTTCTAAACAAAAATATTCAAGCTTGTTTTTTTCTTTTTTTACAGAATAATTTACAATCTTATTTACTGAGACATTTCCTTTTTCTGGTAACATCTGTTTTGAATTATATAAGGTTCCAATTTCTCTCTCTTTCTCTCTCTCTCTCTCTTTCAAAAACCTCAATCCGGACCAAAATGTTTGATTTGAAGCGCTCATAGTTGCTCTTATTTATGTTCACATCATGCTCTTCCTTCCTCGGTCAGGAAGTCATCTACAAAAAGACCAAGTGCCTCACGTAATAATTGTCGTGTAATTATCCAGCTACGTTTTTCGAAGCGGATTATACACGTACATCGCTGAAGCAGCCGACGTTTTTGCAATCACTGATGCGATACGAGTCGCCAGAGCAAGATTTCAACACTAGCGAGAAAAATCTCGAAATCGTGTCACCCGTAATTCCCGCAATTTACAAAGGTTTCTCCGGTAAATCGGAGAGTTCGTAGACACTTACTTCGCTTTTCCGAGATCCCACTCGGATCACATCACATTTCTCCTCGCTGTTCATCGTTACGTTTCCGGACATATCTGGCCGGGGTAAATTCCGACGTTCACGGACACGAGATCCGGCAGACGGATTTTGGAATGTGTATCAGAGACACGAGATGCGTGTGATTGGGAAACCACTCGGATTGAATTTGGAATTGGGTCAGAGTTGTAGACACTTTCTCTATAATCCAAGCTATAATAACCTCACCTCCGACCTCAGTAAGCACGATCGTTTCTACGAGAAGACACGTGACGGATGGGTAGGAACTTGATCGAATTATACTGCGTGTTCACATTAATTTTACGCTATTTCACAGTCACTGGCACTGCAGCAGAATGTGAAATGAATGAGCAAAGATTTTGGAGAAACGACGATCGCACATTAACCTTTCGCCATAGCTATCTCAATACGACTGATGAGATTGCTATTTGCGACAGAATGGCACGATGACTCTCATGCGAAATCTTCCCTCGAGGTGACGTTGGTCGTCCGACTTGGTCGGTATGTGTCGGCCTTGAGGAATTCTAAATTACCAACAGTCAAGTGTAGTACGACACAATCGGTATTCAACAACAAATTGGTTAGTTTCACGTGGTTCCCGTCGCGTGTTTACGAAGCTGGACGGTTTGTACCAGTCCTAACTGAGAAACAGGTACAGAAGCTAGACGATTTCACGCGCTAACCTAAAAAAACGAGTACCGCGAGTGTGAGAAGCAGGGAAAATAATATAGTTCGTTAAATATTTGTGAATCCTGAGTTGGAGATAGAGACATTTAAAGAAAAAAAAAAGAGAGAAAAACTACAAGTATCGTCAAATTTCCCTTTTGGTTTGAATGTAAGCGTTGAAAAGTATGATAATTAGATTGGGGGTAATTTAAATAGTTCTTGATGTTTAGTCTCTAGTTTCTTCGATGAATTGATTAGACAAACAATATCCCCTGTGTTTCACTTTTCTTTCTGTATTCTATATTTTATGTATTTCAATTGTTGCCTTCTGTTTTTCCAATGGCTAAAGACACCTGAACTTTGTTCCATGTATATTCTTTTACATCAGGAGACTGCTGTGTGTCATTGGTGCTGTGTGTATACAAGACTGTACGGAAGTGATACATAACAAAAACATTCAGTAGTATGAGTAATAAGACCATGAATTTCTCAGATCTGAAGTTGAATTCCTGGCTTCTCACACAGTGCAACACTATGGGTAATTTCTCACAAATATAATTTATAAAAATATATTCTATTGTAAACTATGAATATTGGTAATGTTTATTTAAAACTTGACAGCATTTGCAATTTTGTGTCATGAGTATTTGACATGATTTATTTTCCAGGCTTAAAGAAGCCAACTGCAATTCAACAAAATTGCATTCCCCGAATATTAACAGGCGAAGATTGCATAGGTTGTGCTAAGACAGGTAGTGGAAAGACTTTGGCGTTTGCCTTGCCCATTTTGCAGAAGTTGTGTGAAGATCCTTATGGTATATTCGCTCTTGTGTTAACACCAACAAGAGAACTAGCTTTTCAGGTACGATAAACAAATACTCTTTTCTTTTATACAACTACATTTTGTATACATTTTATATTCTATATTTATAAATTGTGCTTTATAGTAAACAGTGTTTTCTATCTTTGTTCTTGAAATAATGTAAGAAGAAACACTATTATCTTATATATATAGGAGAACTTTAAAATTTACTATAAAAATTATGACAATATGGTTTCAGATTGCTGATCAATTTGCTGCCATTGGCAAGGCTATCAACCTGAAAAAGTGTGTGGTGGTTGGTGGCATGGATATGATGGTGCAAGGATTAGAGTTGTCGAGGCAGCCACATATAGTTGTAGCTACACCAGGTCGTCTGGTAGATCATTTAGACAGCTGTGATACATTCTCCCTGAAGAAGATTAAATTTCTGGTACTGGACGAGGCTGATAGACTGTTGGGTGGTCACTTTGACCAACAGTTGAAAAAGATTTTCATCGCGTTGCCGGAGCAGAAGCAAGTGTTGCTGTTCAGTGCTACAATGACAGATGACCTTGATAAAGTGAAGAGTGTAGCGTCCAGCAAGGTATTTTGATACAGTGTGTGAAAGTTGTTGTTCGTCGTACCATGTCAAATTGTATCTGGCAGAGGCGAAAATCTGAAATTCTTATTCAAGGTGTTTATCTGGGAGGAAACAGATGTTGCTGGCATTGCCACTGTGAAGGAACTGGATCAGCGGTATGTGCTGTGCCCCAAGGATGTAATCGATTCGTACCTGGTGGAAGTGATCAGGACGTTTCGCACCACGAACAAAGATGGCTCCATCATGATATTCACCGACACTTGCAAGTACGATGATTGATCTTTATGTACAAGAAGAGCTTGAGTAAAGATCAGTTCTAATGTTTTCTCCCGAAGGCTTTGACACTCGAATTTTGAATCTCCGGAGATTCGAAGTTTCGATGTTCATTATTCGAATTTCGAATACATTGAAGTTTCGAAACATCGGAATTATAAGATTTTTTAATTGTATAATGTCTGATACATTTATTCATGTACAAAAATTCATTGACAACATTTCTTAGTATTCCATGAATTAAATATACGTAGACATTAGTCTACAGCATTCGCAAGATTGTGCTCCTCGAAGCGTCAAAATTTCAAAGATCACGGCCTTTGGAAACGAGGCTTCGCCTTATTAAAATTCGAAAATTCGAATTTCCTTTGAAGCTTCAAAATTATCGAAAATCAACAGTCCTGGTAAAAGTCGCTCGCAAGTTCCTAACCAATACATGCGACATTTCGTATTACAATTAATTACAATTCATTACTCCGCGTGTTTCAGAAATTGTCAATTGTTATCAATGGCGCTGAACGATGTTGGATTTACGAACGTGGCTCTTCACGCGATGATCAAGCAGAAGGAACGTCTGGCCGCGTTAAATAAGTTCAAGTCGAATCACGTGCAAATCTTAATTGCCACTGACGTCGCAGCGAGAGGTCTGGACATTCACGAGATAGAATTGGTCGTCAATCACGTAATACCGAACGTGCCGAAGGAGTACATTCACAGAGTCGGTAGAACGGCTCGAGCGGGTAGAAAGGGCATGGCGGTGAGCCTGATAACGCCGCACGACATAAAGCTGCTGCACGCGATCGAAGACACGATAGGCACCAAGTTAAAGTCGTACAAAGTGGACGGTGAGTATGCCAACCTGTTGTACATTTCCCGACGATAGTGACCGCAAACAACGAATTAATTCGCCGTTTAATCGACCGTAGACAAAGAAATTGTCACGATCCTGACGCAAATATCAGTGGCGAAACGGGAAGCGGAGATCAAGCTGGACGAGACCGATTTCTTTGAAAAGAAGAGGATCAATAAGGAGAAAAAGTTAATCTTGGAGGAGGAACTGGAGTCAGACAAAGATCAACTTTCGGACGAGGTGGACGCAGGTAAAGAGATGAGAAAGAAGAAACGCAAGAAACAGAGAAAAGTGGAGAAAAGAGTGAAAAAAGGTAATATTTGGTCTTGATAAATGTACACTGCGTCCGTCTAGTGTGTCCATGCTAGAAACTTACATTGATATATTATTATTTACATGAAAAGTTTATATTAACTTATCAGTTGCAACAATTGATATATAATGAAATATATAATAAATACGTATCATAGATCATGCAACATATGTCTATTTTTATCAAGTTAATATACAATATAACTAAAGATAAATCGTGTTAATAAATAGTTACTCTATTTCCTAATGTTTAACTCACTATAAAAGGAGAGTGAAAATAAGAATTCAATTATACGTACGAATCCCGCACTAATCACAATACATATTTAAAAATTGTCATAAATATCACAATGTACTCGATCCTTGCATGGTTTCTTTGGAAAATTACAAAAATACAATAGTTAATTTATTCTTTGTCATTTTTTAAAAAACATTTCTCTTTCTCCAAATTCTCTCCTGATTCACTAATTTTTACATTTAAGTGTCTCATATACTCTTGAACATACTATTGTGTTTGCCTATATACGAGCGTTTGTAAAGTGCTGTATATTAAAGAATGCCAAAAGATGGCAACCTCGTATAAAAATATATAATACGCTTGCTCATAAAAAAACAAAGATCTAACCTCAAGTCTTCTAAAAGCGCGCCCTAATCTTTTCTTCGTTCTGTATCAAATTCAATTTTTGCAAGAAGGCGTAAAGTTCGGCGACGTATTCCTTAGGATATGTGTAGAAATGAGCGACGTGCGGCGACTCCTCGAATATCTTTACGTAAGTCTGCAAGATAAAATCAATATACACAGTAAAAACGTGTGCATATTTATAAGTATGCAAAGTAAGGACGTTTCTGTCGCAATTTTTCCGATGAGTCGATGAACATAAATCTCACCTTAATTCCCAAGGATTCCCAATTATCCCGTAGATTCAGATTGCTGGTCGCCGTACCGACAGGATCGGTTTTGCTTATGAATAATAACGATGGCACACGCAGGAAGGTCGAGTGAAATAATTGACTAGACCGAATATAGTACTGCGTCGATTGCTTGTAGAACGTTTTCATGTGGTATCTGGAAGCCAAAAATTATGTCATTTCGTTGTAAAATCGCAAAATACCTAAGCGAGAATATTCTGTGCAGTAAGTTTTTTGCGCTACCGAGACGCGTTAACGACATTTTGATCGCGTTATCGAGACACGCTGCACATTTCGCAACGCGAACTTTAGACAACGCGTCTAGGCAATTACCATTATCGCTAAGCTATTTCCTGTCGCGAAATTTATACACGTTTGGGTACGCTCATTGTGATAAAGCCGAGTGTTACAAATACACTTTATATTTTATTTCACAATGTGCCTATGTAATTATGCTACCCTCTAATTAGGGATGTTGTGATATTATTGATATAAATTTGGTATCGATATTTTTCTTCCAATACAATTGGCACGTGAAGTCGGGCCAAACGATTGTTTAATACAACTGTACAATCGATACCGTTTTTTGACTGGTAATATTAAAACGTCAACCTTGAATTCAATGGCGTGTAATAATAAAAAACAAAATCGTTCAAACATTCCAGACAGCACAACGGCTCTAAAATCTGGTTTTGAGATATCTTAATCCCGATCTACCAAATATTTTAAGCCTTATTAACTAAAGAAATCAACCGATCACAGTCGATTATTCTCTTTACATTCGATTATGATTGGTCAGTTTTTTAAAGTTTAAGGCTTAAAACACCTATTATAGACCAAGACTTAAGGAAAGACGTTTTAAAGGCGTCTTATGACCCGATTTTGGACATACAGCCTGGAGCTCTCTGTGCGTACGTGCGTGCGTGCGTATGTCTTATTTTTTTCACACTTACTCCATATACTTTCGCAACATCGACTGTAGCACCTTATTCTTCGGGAACACAGCGCGAGGCATGCCGAACGGAATTTGACCGACGTCAACTATACTGTCCCAGACCTGACCGATAATCTTGTCTGCGATGTCATTGTATTTCTCTCTGTCTCTTTGCATTATATCCAAAACCTCGCCCCACATGTAACCGCCCACTGAAAAACCATGCAGCAGAATCTGTTGGTAACTTTCATTCTGCTTTAGGAAAGACAGCAGATCCACTGCAACTAGCTGAAAGCGAATTTCGAAGATTAGAATAGATCTGTTTCTTTTTTCTTAGCTGAACTAGATTGCGCTTTCTTTAGAATAAAATGACAGATCTGTTTTTTTTCGCTTCAACTGTCTATACTAGTTTATACTAGTCCTCCACTTTCTTCCACCAAGTCTTAATTGTGTATACAATTGTGTACACTTTTTAAGTCTTAAATATATACTAAAAAACAGACCTAAATATACAAGGTATCCCGGCATAAGGAGGACACTTAAATATCTCCTTTGTTTTTATTGATATGAGAAATATATCAATTTGAATGATTTTGAAAAAATACCGCGGAAGGAGAATTTGTTCACAATCATTATTTTCGATTGTTTTTAAGATCATATTTAGGCTTCCAGGACATTTAGATGTGTTCTCCTTATGCTGGGACACCCTGTGTAATCGAGCAGTGAAGGGGAAACAAGGAATAATGTTGCAGTGCAATACTAGCTCACCTAAAAAAAGAACAGGCCTAGTAACTAGACTAAACTAGAGTATTATTCTTGCGCATAGCACGAAGTAGTCTCGCAGGTCACTCACTCGGGAGCCCTTCGTGGGCCACATAAGTTGCCAGGGCGTGAGAGACACCAATGCTACATCGAATCCTTGCTCCATATACAGGTTGACGAATTTCATGACGTGCCGTCGCTTCGACATCAGCCAAGTAAGGATAATCAACAATGGGCGATTGTGGCTTGCTGCATTGACATTCTGCACGACACCCTTGGACAGTACGATGCGATTGTCTTGCGTGAGGAATTCGATGTTCTTGGAAAAATGATGAGATGACAGCATGCGTGCCAGTCTTCCAATAGCCTGAAAAACATCAATGATGAGTGTCTTTAAGAGACATCAACAAAACTACTATAATCCAATTGTATGGTTACTCATACAGATACATCACCACGTATTGATTATGCTTGGACAGCTGCGATTGCGTATGCAAATTAATTTGACTCTTCGCAAGAACATTGCGCAAAGTCCTGGCGACGATCATCATGACGATGAGGAGGAACTCTCACCGCTGTCTCTGCAGCAGCTACAATGTAAAAGATTCAGTTTTATCTTTGAACTTTGATATACAACGTGTACTCAACTTAAAAGAAAAAAAAGTAACTGAATGAAAAACGATAAGTAATTAATTAGTCATCAGTTTAATTTATGGGGCACTCACACCGACTCGGCACTCTCAACGGGCGACTCGGCCAAGCACTGTGCGTTTCTTCGACTGTCTGCACTTTCGTGACCGCCTCGCCGACTCTATATAATCAGCGTCTTGTCAGGATTGGCCTACCGATTATTTTTCATGTAATTATCTCATGCCCTACTCCCCGGGTGGCTGCGGTCTACCGAAGAGTTCAAATTCCACTTGGCCGGCCAATGTGCATCCTCGCCGTTTCGCCTGGTCGTAATCGAGTTCTCTCCTCCCGACCGTTCTTCCGACTACCGAAACAACGAGGCAACAATTGGTATCGCCATTCGCGTAGACAATAAGCTGAACTCGGAAATTACCGCCGTCCCCGACGTCGGGCCTACCGCTGCGAGGCGTAATCGGAATCGCACTCCAGACACATATACACACGCAACATGCACACCACTACCACAAAGGACCGAAATTACTTACGAATGAGATTGTCTACCTCCTTGTTATCGCAAGCGGCGATGAAAGATAATTTCTCTCTCTCAACAGGTGTGTTTATATCGCTTATTATCAAAGAATAAATAAGCCTTCGGCGGCCGTTTTCAGTTGGTGGGGAAATTAATCATGGAGAAACTCGATATCTTCGCAAACACCGGCAGCGTGACGTCGTGTAACACGCGCCGTATACGCGCCGTATACTGTCACGCACAAACGCCGCCGACTATATGCCCACTTTTTTCACGGGGATGATGAACGGACTTCCACATCCACGTTCACGACTGCGCGAGCTAAACGATGCGCAAGGGGCAGGAGGAGTCACTGCCACGTGGGTGCGTTCAGCTTATGTGGACATCACTCCGTTTCCTCTTGGCTGCATCCTTTTCTATTTCCTACGCTTGAAATCGAGCGAACAACAGTTCCGTCTCGGGTCGATAATAAATTTCCGTTCATTTTTTTGACTAAAAACGAACTTAATCCGGAAACAGTCACTTTGTTTTTTTTTTTAACGTAAACGATTACAAATACTTGATGTGCTTGCGTTTTCTAAATTTTTTGGTTTTTTATTTTTTTTTTAAATAGCGAGTATATATATATATATTTATAATGTCCTTTAATAATAATAAATCATAGAGCAATCGATAGTATGCTATATTTTATTAATAATAGCGACTTTTAATTGTAATCTAAGTGACTCTACCATGTGACTATTTTCGGGTATTTAACACTAGAACTACCGAGAAAAAAACAAAGCTATTTCTACCAAAACCAGTCAAAATGACTGGTCTTTAAAAAATACGTAATAATAGAATATTTTTATATTTATTAATTTATTACTATCTTACAAAAGGAATTTAAAGTTATAAAATTACAACTATTTATGACAACTATAAAATATAAAGTAATTATTAGATACCAAAAGTTATGATTCGCCACATTTCTTACAAATGTAATTTTTCTTCAGAGTGCATTTTCCACACACATATTTTTTACACGTATTACAAATGATGGTAGTCTTATTATTATTACAGTACTCTGACATCATTTGCGTGAACAAGGTGAGCTCTTTGAATTTTGTACATCAGCCACTCGTGACTCCATTCCTGGTTTTACATTTTCAATGACAAGTTCACTTGCTAGTTGAAACATAAAGTCTTTTCTAGATATCTTCTTACCTGTTGTTTCCCTATACAAGACCCAGGCATTTGTGCCAGTTAAATCTAAAATGTAAAAAACTTGGAGTGGCCATCTTTTTGATCCTGATTTGACACTGTAGTTCTTTGCCATTTGGTCTGTAATGTCTACGCCAAATTTAGTTTTATTATAAAACTTAACTGTTTCAGGTAAGCTCCTATTACTTTTTTCAATTATGATGGATTTATGTTTCGAACTCAATATAAAAACTTTCTTTTTCGGCTTACTTTTGTAAATTGTAGGAATAATCTTATTTGATCTATAAAACAATGATGAAAAACGAACCATTGTATCCTTCTTTGTTTTACAAATTTTTGGTAATCCCCTTTTGTTGCCGTGTATAGTGCCAATCAGTGTGGTTCCTTTTGAAAACAATTTAGATGCCAGCGGTAAGCTTGTAAAAAAATTGTCAGTTGTTATGGATCTTCCCTTCATAGTATACGGTTCGATAAGTTTGAGTACGACAAATTCACTAAGAAGTTGTGTTACTCGTGTTTTATCTTTTCTTAGATAAGGAAACCCATTTAGAATATATTTCGTTTGAACATCAGATGCTAGCCAAAATTTAGTACCAAACTTGTCAGGTTTATTCAGCAAATATTGCGTAAAACGGCATCTAACTTTAGTTGGAAAGAGTTGTTCATCAATCGCAATATTTTATCCTGGCTTGTAGCAATTCTGACTATTTTGAATAAACCTATCCCATACTATTGATATCAAAGCAAATTTATCATTTTTTAAACATTGACTTCTATCATTCTTTTTATCGAAGCGAATAAATTTCAATATTTTGACAAAATCATTTCGACTCATGGTATCGGAAAAGAAGTGTGGTCCCCATTTTCTATTCCATAAATATAACAGTTTCAAATTATTTGCTTCGTATGCTCTCCGTACATACAAAATTCCAATAAAAGCTTTAAATTTTTATAAAATTTTAACCGCGTGAAACGGTATCGATGCTATTGTTACGTTATACCACGGCTATGTTTATATGTCTATATTGTATTATCAGATAAGCCGTGGCGTGCGATAAAATTTTCTAACAAAGAACTGATAAATCCATCTAAATATCTAATCAACGGGGTCGGGTTCGGGAAACAGATTATAGGATACTTTTCCACTTCGAAAAGTAACAGTCAAAATGACTGGTATTGGTATAAGTAGCAATGTTACAAAATTATTTTGATTCAGTGTACAAAAAAAATGAAATTCATTATATTACACCTTTAGTTATCCCTGCAAAAGTCATTACATTATTGCGGAAAAAAAATACAACATGAAGTAGAAATTTTATAATAAAGTTGTAAAACCAGTCATTTTGAGTGGTGTGGTAGTTCTAGTGTTAAACGAGTCTTTTTATTCAAACGTGGAGTTGTTTTACTTTCTAAGAACTTATTTTCTAAGAACTTATTCGAAAGTAAATTTATGCTTGACAAAGAGGTGATAAGAAAACCTGTAATTAAACGACCCCCCCAGCTACTGAAATTAATATATCTGTAATTAAGTTGTATTTTCAGTTGTATCTTAAGTACTATCAGCAAATTTAAATTTCTTTTAACAATGAATCAAGTAAGGTGATTTTTAAGCATTTTTGCTCACTGAATGCAAAAGCATTAAGGAAAAATCTATTTTCCAGCGAATTGTGGTCATGAATCTCCACCCTCTATGTCGCATAAAATTACGTGCCCTTTGTAAAATTTTATCTGTATCATCATACACATCACAGAGAAAAATAATTTGCTGGCACAACAAATTTTATGCTGTCGCAACAAAATTAGTCAGCCATTATGTGGACAGCAAAATGACTTGTTAAGACTACTTAACCACCATTCGCTCGATTATTTTACTGTAAGAATTAGTAAACGTAGGAAAATACTATCTTATTCTAACAATAAGCTAATGTGTTCTAAGGACTAATTCACTCGGCAGAATATTTTCTACCCTGACAACAAAACTGTTTCTGCTTTAATTACGAATAATTCGCTAATTTGGTTATCTAACTAAATTTTATTACTGTCGCAAAGAATATTCAGTAACAGCAATGATTTCGCTATAATAACAAAATTATTTTCCTTCATGTATATCATGCATACATTCATTTCTGCAAATTAGTGATTTTAACGATTGCGTATATGCGAACGATTAGCGGCACGCACGTTGCATAAGAGTTTGAGTGAACAGTGCATAATAAATATGAAAGTTTAAAAAAACTAATGATGATTAACTTATTCGGAAATTTTCATATTTAGATCACTTTCATCATTTTTATCGCCGCATGGAAAAAAATGTTGCTAACATAGCAAATTGTTGTTTAATATGAGGAGAACAAAAAGATTTGTTACACGCATGGAAAATAATTTTGTTGTATAGTAAAACCATTTTTGTGATAACGATGAGATTTAGTTGGCATAGCCAAATTATTTTGCTGTCTATATATCCAGCAAATAGCAATTAATATTCTTAATAAATTGTTTTGCAAATTTTTCTGCCGTCTCTGTAATAACTAACAATTGGCTGTATCAGCCAAATATTTTTCTCCGTGCGCAAATCGATTACCGTGTGAATTTATGTTTCGTTCATATTTATATTTATAATACGGAATATGAATAATATTTCTCTAACATTTAAACACGGATGTCTGTCTTGACTGTCAAGAATAATATTTCTCTAACATTTAAACACGGATGTCTGTCTTGACTGTCACTCGTATTCCGCATTTTCGCCAGTCAGCATCGTTAATTCACACGTATTTTTCATAATGACGAAGTTGAACGCGCAAATTTACAAATAACCTTCAAAGCCCTACACTAGCCGATAACATCCTGACTTTGTCGAGTCATCTAAAAAGTCAGTCGCGCATAACAAGAAACATGAATGATGAGTTTTTTTTAAATACATTACTCCGACAGTTATTTCTTTGCGAAACAAGAAATATATGTATGACACAGTACCATTATGTTAGAACAATATGTCACCGCATTGCGTTGAATAATGCAAGCGAGAGTGCTGCAATATATCATTTCCTAGTATTTCTTTCTGAAAAAGAAAATTCCCTCCCGATATTCTTCTCGGTCTTTCTTAAATGTTTCCAGACTGTAAAAGTCTTCTGAGTTTCTTTCAAGATTGTAAAATCTGTTTATTTTAGTATAGAGAAATAAATGTAGGAATATCTCTCTTCTTTCCCCATACACCTGTCACCGGGCGATCTGGCCGTAGTTTATTTGTGCACATATACTGGGCACATCGGTCTCGGATAAGTGTTCGACGTGCTGTTAACTGTACATCGGTAAGGACCGTGTTAAGTAGCTTTAATAAAGCCTCGGCACGACTCAATTGATACGCTCGCGTGCGAAGGAGCGCTTCCACATAAAGGTAATGGCCAGCTGTTGTATTGAAGCGGCCAGCACGAATGGCGAATCAGTGCTTAGTGAAGGCTAACATTGAGGACAACAGAAAGCGGACTTCACCCGTCTGCGATTCACGTGATTGCACGGATATGCTGAGATATTAAATCGGAATCATATTGATGCAGTGTAACAGCGGAATAAAGAGTTTCTTAGGATAATCGCTGCATCGATTCTCACTACCAAATTTTGCAATGTTGCACCATACTTATATTATAACTGTTATTATGTGTGTTGTAATCTTTAGTGATGTACTTCATTGTACACATCACTAAAGACTACAATGCACATGATAATTTCAATCATAATTCCGGTTCTAATACTGCAAAATTTTGTAATAATTTTAACTATAATATTTTCTCCGTGCACCTCTGCGAAAATTCCTTCGCTTGTGACGATTATAAGTAATTTTATTTTTTTACACATTATACGAGCCTTTCAGGAACTAAATTGACCAACTCTATTTTTCGTGAATTTCATAATTTTTATACTAAAGTACTTGATTAAAGTGCTTACCTTCAAAATTAAGAAATCTACAAAAAGCGGAGTTTAGCTAACTGAGAGCTACGCATATACATCACACTACACATTATAATAATAATGTACTAAAAAAAAAACGGAAAGATCGCTCCGACTTGAAAATATCGCCTCGCTGGGAACCTTCGTCGAGTATTTTCAATATAACGCGACGGTGTCGGCATAAGACGGCGAAAGCTACGAGAGGCTTCAATGCTCTGTCTGTTGCGGCAGTTTAAAGGATTCCGCATTAGACCGGTGCATTGATCGGTTCCGTGTGATCAAGGAGCCGCACACACAAATTAAGCGCACGAAAACACCAAATCGCGAACTGTCACGTTATCGTAACAATTCACGCGATCCGCCGAAACGAATGTAATCCGATAGCAATTAGCTTCGCAATTGAATCCGACAATGGTGGGAAACAAGACATCTTGTTAGGAGAGACCGGGGCTAATTGTAACGAGATGTTTCTATTTCATGAAAAGACAAAGATAAAAGAACTTAAAGATAAGAGAAATTAAATAAGGAGTAAGGCAAGTGAGAGCAAATCGCCCTTGTTAATGCATGATAAGTCGTAACTTTAATGTAACATAAGTATTCATTAAACGTCTCGGTCCGATTTTGGTTCTCCCTTTTAGCGACAAAATACTAATACTAAAATAATACTAATAAATACTAACTAAAATAATACTAACTAATACTAATACTAAAATAGATATTGAATGAAAAATGAAAATCACTCAGTTAAACATCAGAAATTCAGTCACAATACACATTCAGTCACATTGTCTTCGAAACTATTATCGTTTTGCAAAACAAAAAGTAGTTTCGTTGCAAGCTGCTCCCGTCTAAAGGTGAAAAGGGTAATATATGCTCGCCATGCTCTCAATTGCCATGTGAATGATTTTATTATAGGCTTTTTTTCTCATATGCTATTTAAATATTAAACGATATCTATATGTATATGTGTGAATTACGTTGGACACGACATCGACACAGACTTAGTTGGAACATCGTAGTACGTTAGTAGTGACAAAATACCGAGTAGCGTAAGTAGCATGTGTAAAGGTAGTAATCGGTACATACAACTGACTAATTCTAAATCCCTTACATAAGAAGTGCTAGAAACACATTTGGTCTAAACGAAGGCTCCTGGACTCGGATCGTTATCTTACATAGCTAACGCTATTTCCGTGCTCGCATCTCCGCAACCCAGTTTTCGATCCCGGCTTCTGCGGAACGCAAGCGCGAGTCATTGTCCCTAAATGCGAGAGTACCGTCGTAACGACGTAATCTCATCGTACCATCTCTCTCTCTCTCTCTCTCTCTCTCTCTCTTAGTAACTTATTTACAACTGTCGGGAGACGCTTTCGCGCATATATGCACACATTGATTTAAGACTATTGCCATAGATGCGTTTCACGTACACGCAGTTTTCTAACGCAAGATGCATGCGGCCGGGCAGGCGGTAGGCAACGATGTTAAATCAATGGACACGGTATGCGGAGGAGAATTTTACCCGGCTTCGTTACGATGTTCTTGCACTCGCTACCACTACGTACGCTGCGTAGTGTAATTAATCTCTCGTGTTATACAGTCAATCTGACACATATATATCGTTCGCAAAACAACAGACCCGATTTCATCCGAACCACGGCACGGACGACATCAGTATCGATATATAAATTACTCAAGTGTACATCGTACAAAACGCGTGTAAAACGTAAATCAGTTTCTGCGTAAATAGCTCGTTCTACGTAACGCAGGGAATCCAATCGCGCAATTTGAACTAAGTTTCTTCTGCATGGTGAAACCGTCTCACCGTGTGTACGACGATGCAAATATTCTCTCGCGCGTACTTGTCAACGATGGATATGCTAGGTCGAAATGCAAAACATCGTGTGAATACATTGTGCGCATATATATTAACCCCTTACCTCGAAATTCCATTTACTTTTTGCTTTCTGTGCAGGAATGGTCAAGAAGCAGGATGGATGTATGTGTCGAATAGCAACGTAACATCTGAATAAGCCGAAGGTACTTCAAGAGAAAAAGACTTGATTTTTTTGACCAAGCGTCGCAAAGCAAACAAAAATCTGGCCTCTACCAATCGACTAACAGCTGATGAAGCCATGAGACGAGAAACTTCCGAAAATATATCTTCTTAAGAAAAGAGAATTTAAATAAATTAAGGCTGCGTTGATTTCTACATTATTACATAGGATGTCCCAAAATAACCGTATGCGGAAGATAACGGAAGATTTTTGGTATCAAATAAAATAGAACTTAATTACATAAATAATTTGCATAAATAATATTCCACCGGTCTTTTTCGAATCCATAAATATTCTTATAATGTTGAAACATTTCATGTAAAAAATTATATGTCGTTTAAGCATATTATCTTATTTTTAACTGCTTTCTCGATGGCATCGATAAGAAATTTTCGTATCAAATAAAATATATGTAAAACAGCAGCAAATATTATGCATAATTGCGTAATCGTATGTCTAATAAGATAGAAGAAAAGGATCCTAAACGACTCGTGATATTTCGTGATTTCACTCTTGACTCGCGCGCAATCTAGCATGCTAATTCGACGACTTCAAACAGCTTTCATTTAGAAAAATCATCATTCGAACGTAATTTTGGGAAACAAAAGTTGCTTGCCAAAACAAAAAGACATCCTGTATTGTTTGTAATGCAACACTTGAGTGCGACTCATGCCTGTTATGTTCGAGTCGCAATCCGGGTCATGAGTCTGACTAGCTTCTCAAATTCGGGTCGTAAACTATTTATCTCGCAAATGCGACTAGTGTTTGTGAAGTTCGGTAATCCTGAACTCCGCGAATTCGGTTCCCGTAATCTGAAGCCACTTGTCCCCGACTCAATTTGGCTTTTCTAAGGCAAGAGGCTAATAACTCGAACGGTATGAGTACGATAGAGATATATATAATGATTAGCATGGTTCGCGTGAACATAAATAGACGAATTTTCATTCATCCATATAAATGTTGTGTATACGTGTTGTTGTGTATTTTACCTCCTACATCATTCCTCCATGATCTCTCTCTCTCTCTCTCTCTCTCTCTCTCTCTCTCTCTAGATAACGTGTTACGATAGACTGCCGAATTTTATTACAACATGCCCAAGTGTGTGGCCCCTCGCGCATAAAAGATATACTTCTTCACTACCGATAATACTCTAGATGCGGTGTCATGTGCGATCACAAATTCGATCCTACGGTCGTTTCTCTCTCTTTTTTTCTTTTTTGTCTATTCTCCTCTTGTTCTTCCTCTCCGCCAAACCTGTGTGACCGATATGAAAAATATATCCGGCCACCTTCTATCCGGACACGAATAACTACAAAATTACATCTCTCTTTCTCTCCTTTTCTTCCCATACGCGCGTATAATCACGCTCGATTATCACCTAAGTCACACTTTTTCCCTCTCCCCCAAAAACTTATCCGTAGAATTTTATCGATGAATCTAATCGATCTTTTCGATACACCGATAACTTTCCCTCGCTTTGACTACGATTTGACGGCTAGAGCGAATTGCACGTTTGCAAGTTTATATAGGTAACGCTCTCTTGCTGGCCTTGAAGGACGAAAAATGGACGCTCTCTTGTTATCCTTTTTCATTTTTCACGGTTACCCGTTGCATGCTTACACGAAGTACAACGTACGTAAACCGTTCTCCTCTTGTCTTCCGCCTCGCATCTTAACGAAAACAACGCATCCTTCAATATCGTAGAATGTTGCGGATAGCGTGGACATATTTACATCTCGCGCTACGTCTTGGTGCGCTAATCTTGTTTAAGGATACAAGACTGATATAACGACGTGTTGGAGTGTGTTCACATATCGCTCGGTCGATTGAAGTAACGATGAGAACTACAACGTGGTAAAGAGAGATCTAAGTGAACGATTTCTATGCGCACCAGATACGTTTTTCGCGCGTACGCATTGTCGCCTTCACAATGTGTCGTGTGCAGCAACGTTACGTGTCTAGTTTCCTTTTTTTTTATTACAGTAAAATTCGTTGTACATCGGTTATTTCTCGAGGTTCCGCTTTTGACTACGTATGTATGTATTGTTATCAGAACATCCGCAGACTCCTACGATATCAAAGAGAAAGATTACGATGAAATTATAATTATGTACAATTGCGTAATTAAATATTCGTAATATAAATATGTATGCCCTAGAGGTGTGTGTGTGTTGTGTGAAGATGTGAGCAGAAGGCATATACATGTTATCCAAGTTTGATCATACATGATGCGCGTGGAGTGTGTATGTGTGTATGTTACACACATGTATAAGCTTTCTGCTCGTATCCGGATTTGTGCGATACAATTGTATGCCTATAACTATTTACTTAACTATTACATGCCGATGTATCGGGTAGATATATTACGCAGATTACGTGCGTAATATATACGTATGCTGTGTGAATGTTAATGAACCGATGTAAGCATATATATGTACACATATATTTTTATGCGTATATACTTGTGCATGTATACCCAAAGAGATATATTCATATATGCGGAGCGTTATGTAGAGCTTGCGACATGAATTTTACCGGGAAGTTCTCTGGGGTAATTTTGGATTAATTTCTCGTTGGCCAAAATGTTGAGGTATCAAGAGTATCAATAGTTTCTGAAATACAAACGATCGAAGAAGCGGGGTGCTTCGCGAACTAAATTTTGGACGACCGGAACGGATGGCGAAATTATCTTCTTTGATCAATTTCAGGCAACGGAATGTTAAGCTTTGAGGTTTAGCCATAAAGATACGTTACGATTGAAAATGAAAATCTCGCCATAAGTAATGATCCCCCGTGAACATTTCCGCTAAGGAAAAATTGTCTTCCGATTGCTCGGCAAACCTCACCGTAAAATTATAGTCGTGAAAATTCTGGGACACTCTGTATATAGAAACATATCGACCGAAATTATACCGTTTATATGACATGCGCGAATTTTCTGCTCACCTCCAGATTTGCGCAATACAATCGCGCGATACAATTATATGCCTAAGTGAATTATTTATGACGTTTCAATGTATTATGTAAATATATTACGCAAATTATGTGCGTAATATGCGTGAAAGTTAATGAATTGAGCATTATAAGTATATGTGTATATATATGTATGTATGTACACATGCTTTTCTATGTGTATACACTTACGTATGTACATCTGCTTCGTATGAACAATGATCGAACAACGTAACAAAATTAGGTACGCTTGCAGCTTGATATAAACTCTAGAAGATAATCGCAAGAGAATAATACAACAGCTATTGTATAAATATACAGTGCATAGTACCTCTCCTCTTTAATAGTGTACTTATAAAGCTTGCTACAAAAATTGATTGCGCAAAATGTCAGTGTAATAATGTATTAAGTTTGTGCGAGAGTTTTAGTCTTTCGACTGTATGAAAATAAAGCAAAAACTTGCGAGAGAAAGACCAAAACTTTCGCCACAAGCTTGATATATAATCGTCAATAATGTAGAAAATAGGGAACATAACAAAACTCGCACCTAAATACTGGTTATTAATCAGGCAATGGAAGCACTTCGTTTCGTCGGATATTTTTACGTTAAATTAGCTGTTCAAACCTCATCGTACCAATTTCTCGTCATGCTGTGGATACGTAGTGGGGCTTTATAAATTAGGAAACAAGCGACAAATTGATTTATAAAATCGTGTATACGATATATATATAATAGTACGTCAATATCGTCAATTATCAAGGCCATTTTCTACATATCTTATTTAAGATAACTTTAATTGTTCAAACTACTCATCAAAGTAAAACGTTTTTCTTGAACGGATTAATAATGGAATACGTTCGTTAAAGAAAAAGACGTTCTCTTAATTTCGATTAACAATTTCAGCGCTCTTCCAGTCTTAAATAATGTCAATAATAAGATTTATCTTTGTAAGCTCGTACAAGCATTTGCTTGTGCGAGCTTCATGCATATATATAATTTCTATAAAATGTAAACGAATTGTATTGAACACGGTATAAAATATCAACATTAAATAAAAAAAAGTAGGAAAAAAGTTCCTTTATAATAAAATTTGTAATCATGTTATAGCAATGGTATGCTTTGCTCTCAGTTAAATAATATTTAAATAACACCGACTAAACATTCTCTAGCATAAGTGGAGCAAGTAACTTCGACGAACAAGCCAATCGCTTGCAATGGCGTCGATTAAGAATGTAAATATTAAAATCAAATAAGTATCGATCGAGAATAACGTCGAATCCATAATCCTACTTATAGTTAAACGTCATGAACGGCTTTATTTATGTGTATGGTTACTGTTGTACACTTGGTTTCAATACGACTTATACATGTTTTCTCCGATAAAGTTAGAAGATCATCAAGCGATCACAATTTCGAGCCGCTATTCGTGAGTTTGTGCGATAATCAGTTACAAGAGAAGTAGAAGTGATAGTAGACGAGATATACGATGTCGCAATTACAACGGAGAGAATTCAGAGGAAATATAAGTATTTTCAATAAATTAAATATATGTATACTCTCGTGATTTTTTTAAATATTTTTATTGCGCTTCTTTAATTGTCAAAAATATTTAAAAAAGTATATAAATTAAAATCACAATTTTTTATTTTATGAATATTGTGTTGTTATAGTCAACGTTATTTTCTATTTTCATTAAATCTTCTGTTTTGTCCTTAAAATAATTAGTTATTGAACATTATTTCTCGTGATAGAATTTTTTCTTAAAGGACTCAAGTAAGCAAAAAAAAAATGAGAAAAGTAAGTTTTCCAGGGTTCTAGGGTTCATAAAAAATTTTGAAATTTCTTGACTTTTCTACATTTTCTAGACGACAGTAGAGAATTTTCCATGACCAATATGTAATTTTGAACCTTAATGTTTAGGAACAACGGTTGCAGAAAAAGTAGCTTATATTATTAGAAGCAACACAAACTTAGAAGTTAGTAACATAATATAGTCCTGAATGAAAATTCAAGCTAACAAAAAATGAACGAATATTGGAAAAAAGAATACATTTATGACAAAAAAGAAGGACTATATAAAAATGCTGAATAAAATTTTCCCGGTTTTTTCCAGTTTGCGACAATCTTGATTTTTCTCTCAAAAGCGAGGAAAAGTAAGTAAAAGTGAGATGTTTTGAAATAAGTGAGGAAAAGTGAGGCGCTCTTATACCTTTATTTTATCTGTTAAGTGAGAATATAATAAAAAGATTGTTCACATTCATTCGACTTCCGTCACAACTGATTGCCATGCGAACCCACGAGCCGTGGCCCATAACCATCTGATATGCTCCCAACTTCGTCGGGAAAGACGCGTGCAAATCGCTGCGCAAATGAGGGTATGTGCCGTTAATATTATGCACTTCTGTTGGAAAAAAAAAGCGTGCAGGTTTCTTTTGGAAATCGACAACTTAACCCTTTTAGTGCCGGGCGAAAAAGAGGTGCTTATGCGAAGATAACCGGCCGATTTTACTAGGATTTGGTAAAAGGCTCATAAAAACCAAACGAAAAGCAATATTTAAAAATTATTTATTTTAATTCTCTCGTAATGAAATTAGACTATTTATAACGTATTTTAAATTTATTTTGATAGAGATCTCTCGCAATGCGAATAGTAAAGCGCTACAAGGTGCGGGCCGATATATCGGCTCTGGCACTTCTCGCCGGTGTAGCAGGAGCCGATATATCCCGGCACTAAAAGGGTTAAGAAACAAATCAGTATCCGTTCTCGTTTTTCTCGCGAATGGCAGTAACGTGTCACGCGCGAATGTAATGAACTTATTTGTCTCATTATGATTACACACTCGCCTATATTATCACGATGGCAGTATGAGATTGGAGTAGTTTCAGTACGCAAGATAACATATACATGTCTTATTTCCTCGTGTCGCTTCTACATTCTCGTATGCCGCGCAGATTACGCGCGCGTGTGTGTATTCTATATACACGGAATAGAATCACGCGACTAAAAACTCCCTAACCGTGTGAAGAAACACGTTCGTCAACTTAACTTAGATCAGTCACTTAACGTATATACTGATATACTGTTAAGTTCGTGCGGAGGTGGTGGTGATGGTATTTCGTTCCTGGTCCTTCGCCGACGCAAACTAGGCTTTCTTCCACGTTACATTGCACGTCTCGGAATAAAAAGTACATCACGCCGTCGCATGATCGCACTTTGAAACTCCGATACATCCCCAGCGAAGGGAAACCAGCAATAAAACACGTGGTGATACATGCCGCGCGCGTGTATGCACACGAACTTCGGTAATGCCGCCTCGAGGATATCGCCTATAATATATGTGGTACGGTACTTACGCAGAAAAAGGCGTTAAGTTATATACACGTTTCTAATACTAGGCGACTTTGCGTCGGGTCTCAGAAAGCTTCCACGAAACTCGCCGGAAACAGCCCGGTACGGCCGGTGCGTTGCTGCGTGCCCTTGTACCAGCCGTCGTCGCGCTTCTTGTGCACGTATATTATGTCGCCCACGCGAAGCTCCAGCTCGAATTCGCTGTTGGGTGGATACGGCACGATACAACGGAATCTGTACACCCGATCGCTGTAAATCATTAAGGAGTGATGTGAAGTAATTTCACAGGAATTAACGTACAGTAACTTTGAACGTAGTCAGGATTTCATACGGGGGGAAGGAGGAAGGAAAAAATTTGATTATTATTTATTTCATTTCAGAGCTTTCCACGCGCGCGTCTGGAACTAGATATTCTTCCTACATAACTGAGATATGCCAAAATCATTGCAGGCACTCATTCATTTTCATGAAGTATTGCTAATAGTCATTGGCTAATTTGTCATTGGTTTTTAATTACAGGAGAACAAAAGGTTAATAATACTCCGAATCCAGTCTATAGCCAGCTAATAATATATTTCCAAGATATCGGGATATTTTCGATCTTTTTATCGAACAAAAGTTAATTTTAGAAAAAAATATTTATAAATTACAGGTTTTTCCGTTTTGAAAGCAGACTAGTTGGTCAATTTCTTGAGAATAATATTCAAAAAATAATATTCAATAATATTCATTCAATAATATCCAATTTGAAAAAAAAAAATAAAAAATAAAACAAGAATGAGAAGAACAATAAGAAAAAAATAAGTGAATTTTTTTTCTTATAAGTGAGAAAAGATTAGATATTTTAAAATAAGTGGGAAAAAATGAGTAGTTTCTATGCCTGTATGTATTGCAGCTTATTGTGGAATACAGATTGTAATATATCAGTTACACCTTTTTACTTTTATGATTTTCATAATTGGATAGGATGTCTCCTTATCAAATTTAGAAATGGGAGGTAAGTGCTCCTCCTGTTCCACCCTGGCTACGTCCATGGTAATAATAATAACAGTAATTTTCCAACTGTATTTATAAGATAAGAAACTCGGAAGTCAGATAGACTGAATAACTCTTACCGATCGCGTGATGACTGCTGCTTCGTCTGTTTCCCCATTCCGGCGTCTAAAGAATTACTCTTGCGATGATGGTTCCCGACCGTCGGACACACCATAGCGCCAGATTCACCAGATCTATCAATAATGAGAACAAAGAGTCAATATAGAAGATTGTTATAAGACTATAACGGTAATTTTTTATATGAATATGTGTAAAATATTAATATATATACGTTAGACGATTTACATCGCGCAGGCATAGATAACAAAATATACATGAACTTTTTAAACATGCAAAATATTTGTATTTAATATTTTTCAAGATAACATTTCATATTTTATCTTTATACACATTTCATGACAAAAACAAAATTTGTCCCACAAGCGTCTCATTCGATGTAGAAGAAACGGGAGGCGATAACATAGTTTGGTATCTATGACAAATGTAACCATCTTTATATTGTTAATCACACATAGTAGTATAAAACAAACTGTGCGAAAGTGGTCGAAATGTGTCATTGAGCACACTTACCTGAGAATAAAAACGCAGTCTACCGTACATTCAATCGCGAACGCTGATGTAAAACAGTAAATACGACAGTATTGCGTTATTCTCAAATGCAAACATTGATTCACATGTAAGGCGTGTTCGCGTTGCAAAATTCAAGCACCGATTCGTTCAAGATTGTGCAAAACGTGTGAGGCAAAATACAGACTTTGTGAAGGACGGTTAACTGATATTGAAAACACTACGATTCCGTGTATTAGAAGCGTATAGAAATTTCTATCGTAAAATAGACACAACGGTGAAAAAAATTGCGCGATTAGCTTGATCGATTTTTGCGGAGTGGACGTTTCGTACCTCGTCTCAAACTCAGGTCGCTCGATTGTGTCTAAAATTACAAACGACTAACCTCTGCGCTACCGACAGTTGTAGAGAGGGTCTCTCCTTGCATTTCAGTCTCTGTGAGGATGTAGCGTGCCCTTGCACAGAGCCCGGGCATAAGCGGTATTGGCTGTTTGAAGCGTTTAATTCTTGCGTAGGTACCACCTGCAGCAACTGACTTGGGCAGGACCCCGATCTGCGATATTGTCGATCCCACCCATCCCCCCGATACGATATTAGAGACAACATTTCAAGGCGTGCAGTTTGTGCAGTTCGTGCCACACAAAGCATGATTCGTCGTAGACGACGTTCACTTCGCGTGGACCTTCGCTATCGTATGCCTTTACTCTCGTACGTGTGTGCGTGTAACTACAACGATGTCAGACATGCAAACGATTTGCAAGATGACCAAAGGTCAGTGCTTTTTTACACGAGTAACTCGAATAACACTCGAACGAACATTGAGCATTAGCACACATACACATAATCGGGCGATATAGACAATAACAACGATGTATACGCGCATGCGGCAATCAACGTATGGGATACACACATCATCGATTCGGATTCATCAGTTATCGGACCGTGCAAATTCAGAACGGCTAACAACGTTCTCCGCTTCAGAATTATAATACAAACCGTATCGGTGATGATGATGATGATGATGATAATAATAAACACATGTGTGTCAGCGTTCATGTGAATATTGGGATTAATGGTACACTCACCGGACATGCATCGGGTTAACGGAGTTACCGTCGTCGAATACGGGATTGTCCATTGAATACGTGGCGGGCGGTGGCGACTTGGACTTCTTGATAATGGTCAGACGTCGCATCAAGGAAACGCACTTGTCCTTCTTCTCCTTCGGCTGTAATCCACGTAAATGCGTAGGTATGAGAAAACGAGAAATCGCACGCGAGTGTAAATATTCAACGTCACTCGTTAATTTCTCCCAAGTACCTTCTCCACAATCCTGCATGCGGTCACCGGCGGGTTAGATGGCGCGATACCGCTCGTCACGCGCAAAGTGTTGTTCGGGCTCCTGTTCATATCGCTCGCGGAAGAAGAAGGAACGGAAATAGCGGCGCTGGCGCAGCCATTATTAGCACCGTTGATACCCGCTGTCGGCTGCAGCGACGACGGCATTGCAACTTGTTTGCCGGGAGAAGCTGCGGGAAAGTGTAAATCATTTTATGAAGTAATTACGTACAATAATCGCAACGTCCAATGAGCGTCCCGTTAACCCTTCGAACCGCGGCGTATCTTGGGGAGGATAACTGCGTATAATGGCTGCTTTTGGAAAACAAGACAGTTGCACAACGGCTGAGTAATTCGTTAACGTAATTGGTCTAAATTTAGAGGTCTAACAATGAAGACCAATAATGATTGACAGCTCACTGGTCATTTTGTTCCGCTGAATGTAGCCTGTATCTTCAGAAAGTAAAATATTTTGATTGGTTTATCTATGGCTGCGTTTGGATATCACGCTATTACGTCATGTCTTTGATTTACGTCTAATGAGCAATAAAGATATAGAATGACATATAAAGATAAAATGTTAAACATTTTTTCTGTTGCAACTACTTTTCAAAACAAACTTTTGAAACACAATTTATATTATCTGGTATCTCTCTATTAAAATAATATTCCAATATATTTTGGGGCTTTTAGGGCTCAATATCTCTGATCATTTGCTCAGAAGATGCTTATTATTTTGTATCTCGATCGCATCATCGAATGTTATATGGTAAATTTAAATCTATAAATCAACTTGGTATGCTAGCTAATAAATTCTGATTATATCGATTTTTTAAATATGTTCCAGAGTAATTTAAAAGAACATTTATTGAACTGCTTCTGATATTATAAATTAACTTTGCAAATATACTTTCATTTTTTTACCTTTTTTTTCTTAGTATAAATATTATTTCTGCAAGTATGATTATATTTTTCTTGCATACAAAAAAGAAGCTTATCCCGTATATGCAATAAATAAATAAATAAACACTAGAAAATATTAATAAGGCCGTTTTTCAGCCTATGTAAATTCCATTCTTTCGACACATTTTTCCAAAATAAAAACCGAGATTCAAAGGGTTTGCGTTTCTCCGAGTATACATACGGATATTCGACGTCATCACTGCGCTGTGACTGCGCCCGAGCGGATTGGCGGCCGCATTCTGATCGTTGTGCCGGGGCGGACTGGTTTCCTGATTCGGTCCTTGTTCCGGTTGACCAACGCCACCGCCATGCCAAGACGAAGACACGGTCGTCGACGGACTAATGGCGCGCGGCGGCAGTTCAGGCGGCGGTAAAGCGCGAGGATTGTACGGTTGCGGTGCGGGGCCTTTGCTCTTCGTGTACGTCATAGCCAAGCGTGATTCGGCATTGGACGCGTTCGATGACAATGGTGAGCCCTGGTGCTGGCTCGGCGAATTCGGAGATCCGCGGCATATTCCACGTTGATATCTGTGTAACGTGGAAGAATGTTAACAACGTGAAGGATATGACGATTTAACACTGAATGGCGGCCTTAGGCTTTAGTAGAATGGCTGACTGATTGGTTCAAGACAATGTTTTATTCCTTAAATATTTGTCTTTGAGTAACTTACAACGACTTGTGTCTTAAACTAAAAAGCCGCTTGTATGTGACTGATGACAAGCTGTTGTATAATAAAGTAAAAAAATAATTTAAATAAAGAATGAAAGTATAAAATATTGTTTTGAAATATTGTTTTGAAATAATATGAGTCAACCACTTCGCTGAAATCCTTAAATGTGACCATATACCAGTGGAGATATACTGAATATAATTTTTTCGATATTGCACCCTTTCCGGCGATGAAACCACTCTGAATCAGCCGCGACTATTACCGAACTGGCACGATATCGCGTATTTACAAGCTAATATCGACGCAGATTGCCGCAGATAGTTATTTATAACTAAATTTGATATTTTTTATACGTGTTCCTTGAGATTAGTGTGCTATTTATATCTATTTTTAATATCTTCTAAAATGAGATTTTGACGAAAAATTACTATGATATTAAAGACTAATATGCAGATATTGTAATTTCAGAATTATTGGCCATTTTGTCTAAAAAATACAATGATGACAAGTTCATAATTCATAATAATACTCGAGATACATATACATATTTAAACACTTGTACATCTCTTTCCATTATTTGTGCATCTCTATTATATCGACTAATACGTAAATATAATACTAATAAGAAAAATAAAAAAATTATATTTTCGTATTTGTGATAATATGCGTATAAGTCAACTTCGCTTCAAATTAATATTTATTATGTTTAGATAATGATATAAATGTATAGAAATAAAATTTTGCTTGATAAATACTGTGTTTCAATGACCTTTTTAAGAATGTTTTACTCTTTTGAGATTTTTTTACTCTTTGTATAGAAATGAAATTTTGCTTGATAAATACTGTGTTTCAATGACCTTTTTAAGAATGTTTTACTCTTTTGAGATTTAAAAAACTAAAGAATACAGAAAAAATTCGGTCGTTCGGAGCAAAATGAATTTTCAAAGCAATTTCTTGTTTCTCCTGCAAATTTCTGGCTTCGCACGTACGAGATATTACTTCTCAGTCACCGGTGTATTAATGACCTAATTATCCTGCATGTTATGGCTAGTCTACGTACATAGCCCTCGGCGGTGCTTCAACAATTCCATGTATAAGGCCGACATGTATGTTGGCTCGATCAAAGTTTAATATACATACTTGGCGGGTGCAACGTAGTTTCCCGGGAAGACTCCGCACTTCTGCGTACGATTGGACGTCCCTTTGAACCAGCCGTCCTGACAACGTTCCGTTACCATGTAAATCCCGCCCTTCCGCAGCTCAAGCTCGTCCGCTTTTTGGGGCTTGTACGGATAGAGCGCTATGTACGCTGCTGGTAGATGCGACGCACCGGATCCGGAAGTCTGATTAGCGGGCACGCTCTGCGACGGCTGGGCGAGAACGAGATCACTGCTGCCACTTCGTCTGTGACGAAGGTTGTGGTCGGTGCAGGTACTACTGGTCTAGAATACGAAGAAACTTCCCTAAGTTCCGGGTGAATCTTGCATAAAGCGGACAATACGTCAAGATGTTGAAATGCAAAAGCGACAGAGAGAATTGCCTTTTTTTATATATATACGAAGACACATTCAACGAGAGCTGATCTAAAGTTATCGGCAGAGAAATTGTCACAGTACGTCAGCAGAAAATGTGATTTCCTTACTTGTAAAGGAGAAAACGATTCATTGCCTCCGCTATTATTGGCGTTATTAGAGGCACTGTCTACCGGAGGACTAAGTATTTCAGCGCTATGTCTATGATGGGGATGAGCATGATGACCTGTATTGACGGCAGTGAAACTATGGCGCTTAACATTATGTCGATTGCCGACCGCAGGCGGTGACATCGCCGGGCTGCCTGGACTGCTCGGAGCAGTGCTGGAACTGCTGGACGTGGTCGAGCTATTGGGTGTGTTCGGTGTGGTGGTCGTGGAACTACCGCCTGACGAGACGTTTGAGACAGTATCGGACACCGGTAACGCGGTGGTCTGCGATACAATATCAGAATATATTATTATTACACCACACACATCACACGTTAATATAAAAGTTAAGAAGTGAAAATGAATGAAGAAAGTTTTTCTATTAACTCTTAGTAGTAGATTTTCCAACGATGCTTCTGTTAAATAGAATATTTATTTACCTGCGCTAGTTGCGGTCGCGGTTGGCTCGTCGTTTGCACGTTACGTGAATGGTCGGTTGGTATCAGTGGCGTCGGTTCTTCGTTCGTCGGCGTGGGTGGAGCTACTCTCGACGGTCCTGGCTGTACACTGATGAAGGACAATGACTCTTGATAAGTATATATTTGCAACTCGAAATAATACGAGTTGTATTAACCATTCCACTTACTTAGTGGAGAGTTTCATCAAGGCTCGAGCGACACTGTTCAGCTCCACGAAGGCTAATGGAAATATACCAATCCTGTCAAAAAGCTTACCCTCCGCCCAGTTTTCATCTACTCTTCTGATAACACTGATTACTTCCCCCTGAAAAAATACGTTTTAGTATTTTACATGAAAATGTTTATCTTGAATGAAGCACTTGGGCTGAAATACCTTGTTAAAAGTTAGACATCCATCCTCATCGTCATTTGTCATTCTAAAGTCGTACAGTGCTTTACATTGGGGTACATGTGGTGTCAGAGGTGTCATCACCTGCAAGTTATATCAAAACATTACATTTAACTTACTCATTATACTTTATCATCACAAGTAACATCTTATAATTTCCACATCGTACCTGAACATAAGATAGAGGAAAGACGCCGTGATTGTTGCCGCATTCCCCAAAGTACCAATTGTTATCGATCTTCTTTCGGAGGATCACTATGTCACCTTTTTTAAAACTTAGATCGCTGCAAGCACAAATGACGTTACAATAAAATGACAGATCATAGGGCATAACAAAAGAAACTATACATAGACACATATCGTATATCTTGCAAACAATACACGGAACTTACCCTGGTACCTTAGAGACATAGTCATAGATTGCTCTGCCATAAGCCTGATTGTGCAGATGTGTCTGCTTAGCAATCGCATTAGAATGTCGTACTGGCTCAGAAGCAACAGTGACAGGAGCAAGATTAGCTGTGACTATGGATGCTGGTGCAACCTGGTGACCGCCGAACAGCCTCTGTGGTGCGGCAGTGGCAGATCTCGACGAGGATAAGGACGACGACTTTGCGCTCTTCGGCGCGGCATTACGCATCCCCTCGAGGATACGCATCAACAGCACATTAGGCGGCAGGTCATCCACCTTGGCATCCACCAGCACCCGACATTCTGGACAACGTAGCTCACGGTGGGTGCTCACGATCTCTTCCAGGCACTTCTTGCAGAACGTGTGTTGGCAGGGCAACACCTTGCTGGACGTGTCGAGCCGCTCGAGGCATACCGAACACTCTAACAAGTCGTTCAGCATGCACTCATCCATCCTGACCTGTCTTCGCGACTGACACCAGAGAGCTGCGCACGAAAAACACCACCCGTTCCTTTTTTCTCTCTCTCTCTCTCTCTCTCTGTCTGTCTCTCTCCCTTCGGTCGTCGTACCTATTCCGGATTCCTCGTCGTCTCTGCGTTCACGCTCGCTCTATCGAAACGTACTCCCTCCCCTATCATCTAACCCTCCCAACTGTCTCTCGCTCTCTTCTTTCGCCGCGCCTCGCTTCCGTCTTTCTCTCTCGTTCTCGTTCGCTCGCTCCCTCTCCCCCTCCCACTCGCTCAATTCACTTGCTCGCTCACTCACTCGGTCTATATGTCTCCCCCCCTCACGCTCTCTCTCTCTCTCTCGTGGACACGCGCGATTCGTCGTCGCACTCTCGTTCTCAAGAGAGACAGACGGTTATCGGGCTGCAGTTCCGGTATCGTATCGGTATCGCGAGCGTTACTACAATCTCCTTCGCCTTTACCTTCCACTCCTCTCTCTTTCTCTCTCCGCGCCGCTCCGCCGCCTTCGGCATTCGATCAAAGGACGTGAGGAGAAGCGTGTCTCGTGCATGGAGCGTTTGACCTACGGTTTGACTGATGTCTCGGCGGCACAGCCTCGCGCGTATCGTGTCACAGCATCGATCAATCGCGCGCGTCGATTCCGGTTAGCGCACGGCGAGTCCATGCTTGTTGCCCGATGTGTCGTGTGTGATCACTGATCACGTCCCCCGATCGTCGGTGATTCCGAGGGATGACGGTGCGCCGTCACAGTCGTCGCGTCCTCGATGCGGCGAACGTTACAACTCCGTCTTGGTCGGCGAAAACGCTGTATCTTACACTTTTAAAAAAAGTCACCCACCAACGCGCACGATGACTATCGAACGACCCGCGTGTTATCAGCTTGACAGCACTCGGTGCAAGCACCACCACTCTCTGTGGGTTCGATGTATCGATGACAGCGCAATACCGCGTTGCCTCGCGTTGACACACGCGTGTCCGAAATAAATAGCCGTCCGCGGATTAGGGGAGAAAATTCGAACCCGTAGGGCGCCGTTTCATTTGTCATACGTACGACGAACATTGTTGGGTTCCTCGATTGGTTATCGGATAGAGAGGATTTCTTAGTTGTCTGACGTTTTGTCCTAAAAATCCCCTAGCTGACACCTAATCGACGTATTCGATAAGCTTGTACGACAAATGAAATGGCATCCTCAGCACGGATCTACAATCTCAATCCTAGGTTGGTATTCATAGTCGAATCCTGTATTTAAAATCGTCTTAAGTTCATCTTTAGATGTTTCATAGCCAATGAGATAAACGGTATAGCATCTACAGATGAACTTAAAATGGCCTTAAATATAAGATTTAATTATGAATACCAGCCCGAATCCGTCAAGTGATACTATCACAAAATGTAATGAAAATTACAAAGCTGAGTTCAAAAATCCTACTCGACAGGCAGAGGCATTCGTTAATCAATCATGATAAAGAAATCTTGGATTCTTTTGTCCTGATTGATCAATTAAACGCTACTCTATCCATCGAGTAAAGTTTTAGCCCAGAAAGCATCTAGTATTTACTACAATCAACAGAACGAAAGTTGCAACACTTTTTGTCGATTAGTTTCTTGGTGTCCAATAGAATTCGTTTTTCTAGTAATTCTCAAGAAATATATTTTCTTATCGGATACAAAGTGCGTTGAGAAACTCATCCAAAGAAAGTGTAACAACTCATCTAAAAAAAGTGTAACAACTTTTCTGCCTACTATCGTATTTGTCAGAGAATTGTTCATGAATCTTTTCTTAAGTGTGAACTCGTGAAAACTAAAAATACTTTTAAGTTAGGAAGTCTTCATTTTTCACAAGTTTACGCTGAAGAAAATAATTTATGAACCGCCTTCGAAATACGGTAGGAATTTGTATGCGGTCTCCAATGCTTGAATCTTCATGTATTCGGTCGCAATGCAAAAAGCATAAATTTCTATCTTATAGATGGCGTTAGCTGTATTAACTCAAGCATAGAGGCCGTATCGAATTCTCTTCACGTATTTGATCTTTTTGTGGTGAAACATACCGGCCAATAGCCATTGCGACGTTATCGAGTAGATTTTGCCGCGCAAACAGTCCCAGTGGGAATCGCCGTGGTAACTACGTAAATATTTACAGTAGTCACGCAAATCGCTTGTAGTTTTCAATATTTTACAGTAATACAGATGTGTAAACACTATTTGCGATATCCGTAAAGTTATAATTACCATTTGTTCGTTGCTCGCGCATGTGTAAGCACGTTTTGCGTCTTTATGATCGTAGATCTGTTTATCTTAACTGTATTTTCTAAACTTGTCACAATTTCTGCCTTCTGTTCTCTTTCCACTTTTTTGAATCTTGAATATAGTTATGTCCATTTCAAGTGTAAAAAACATAACAGTGCAACTGAAAAAAACATGTGAATTTTCTTTTTTTTTTGTAACAGTTTTGTGTTCATTATAACGTTGGAATATACACCCATTTCAGAATATTACTGTGCTAGACATGGATCACAGTGAAGTTGAGGAAGAGGAGATGGAAAAGTTAGAATTATCAACGGATTCCATGAAACTAACAAACAAGAGGCCACGTATAGATTCTGATGAAGATGAACATGAACAAGATACACATGTTAAGAAACGGCGATATTCCTCCGGTAAGGAATCCGAGGTATCAGAGAAAAATAGCACTGAAATTGCCTCAGATAAAAATGGCATAGATAAGAACAATATAGAAGAAGAAAAAGATACAATATCCTCTGAAAATGAACCAGATCTGCATAAGAAATCTTTGACGAACTCAGATATAAATAAAACAAATAAAGATGATGAAGAAAACAAATTAATAAAGAGCAAAAATGAAAAAGAGAGTCCCTCGAAAGATGAGAATTCTACCGCCAATGACAATCTTTCAAAGATTAAAGAAGAAAATACAGAAAGCCAGGTAACAACATATTCATATTACAATTTAAAAGTTGGATTAAGTTAATTTTATATGAAGAATTTGTGCGTTTTATTTTTTAGAATTTTTTGTACATATACTGTTATAGATATTTTTCTCATAATTTTACTCATTTCCTTTAGTAAACCTGAGATTTTTGAATTATTAATATCTTGATTTTAAAATCAAATGGAGTTAAATAAATAGTACCATATACGGTACTAAGGATATTTTTGATATATAAAACTAATAAAATATATTTATTATCTTATGCTTAACAGGATAGCCCATCTAAAGGATCCCCAAGTACTAAGGCAAAACCTATTTTTGATGACCTGTATGACGAGAAAACTGAAGAAGATAATGTAACAGATAACTGTAAAGAGAATAGTGGAGGAAATGGGACAAAAAAGAAACATGCCTCAAAGAATCGAATTACAGATACAGAAGTAGTAGATGGGCTGGAACTTTTGGTGGAATGCGCAAGTGACAAAGAAGGGTCGAGTTCGGATAGCGAGAACGAGAAGGAAATAAAGCCACGGCCAAAAACAATGATTGTTAAAGCTGAGCCAAACGCATCAGAATTGGAATGTGGTTCGTCGGAAGATGAGAAATCTGATGCACAGGAAGTCAGTGACACAGTACAGACTAAGTCAGAGACTAAATTAGAGAAGAAAAAGGGGAAAAGAAGGGGGGCGCGAACAAGTTTCAGTAAACTGAAAGCTTCCGGATCTGAAGACAGCCATAATAACAATTCCGATGAGGATTATAGTCCGCGATCTAAAAAGAAGGTGAAGAAATCGCCAGCGACGAAGAGAACGACAAAACGTTCCACTGAATCAAAGAGAGGACGAGGCGGAAGAGCGAGGAGAAATTCTCAGAAAAGGAGTAATGAGGATATATCCGATGAAGAGAACTCAGACATAATTTCAGCGGACAAAATTGATAAAACGATAAAGAAGGAAGAGGCGGAAGAGGAATTGTCGGAGGGAGAATCTTCGGTGAGTAAAAATGAAGAGAAAAGTAACTCCGAAGATGAAGAGAAGTCTACAAAGATTAGGAGGACGAGACGTAGCACTGTAAGTAGCAATATTGTATAAATATAGAGAAAAGGCACCAAAACCGATATAAGTAAGACAAACCGACATACCTATGTCTCTCGGCCGTAAAGTACTGAACTCGATCAGACAGAATATGAACTTCGTCTACTGCGTACAGTAGGCAGAACTGTATTGAAGTGTGTACAGTTTCTGTTTGTAAGCGTGTTCGATTGTGTTATTAGCGTCGTTTGATTTTTCGTTGCACTGAAGTTTTTGTTGAGCTATGTTGTGAAAATTTAAAGTAACGAATCAGCGGTAAGTAATTTATTTGACAATGTTATTTTATAGTATATGAGTTTTGAACCTTTTTTTAATTATTTTTAATCTTATACCAATCTTTCTATCCCCTGTCACTGAACCACGCAAGGAAAGTTAGGCTTTGTCCCGTAAACCAATATACCTCAACTTTGCTATGAAATATCATTTCACAGAATACAGTTGACCGGTAACTTATCTTTCCCTGTTTTTCTTGTTTGTCCAACATGGTCGCAAAGAAGAAATTAGAGGATTCCTTTCTACATAATAAAAGAAGAGTAAAAATCCGTCAGTGGGACTCAAGTAATATGGCTAAGGCTATAGCAGCTGTTCGAAAGCATGAAATGGGGTGGTTAAAGGCATCTAAAACTTTCCAAGTGCCTCAGAAAACTTTAAGAAGACTAGCCGATGAGAAATATGGTACCCCAGAAGAAGCAGCTACCTGTAAACTTGGAAGACCACCTGTCTTCAGTCCAGAATTAGAAAAGGAGCTTCTTCGCTACTGTCTGACCATGGAAACTACTTTTCATGGTCTAACAAGAAAGAACCTACGCAGACTGGCCTTGCAGCTTGCTATTAAGAACAACATTAAGCATCCATTCAATGATATTATGGCTGGGAAATCTTGGCTTCGCTCATTTCTTAAAAGACATCCAGAGTTATGCGGACAAACAATTTCGTACAGCAAACCTATAGAAACGTCTTTTGCAAAGAAAGAAGGTTTCACTAAGAACATTGTTGATAATTTTTTCAATTTGTTAGATGCAACATTCAATGAATATAATTACCCTCCCGATCGTATTTATAGTGTAGATGAAATAGGCTTGAGGATTATCCAAAGCAAAGTCCCGCAAGTTATCGGAATAAAAGGCAAGCGACAGATTGATGTTGTTTCGTCAGCGGAAAGAAGATCATTGACAACAATTATTTGCTCAATGAATGCTACTGGACATTTTGTACCGCCTATGGTAATTTTTCCCGGGAAAACCATGTCACATCTGTTAATGAGAGGTGCCCCTGCTGGCTCAATTGGTGTTGCCCATCCGTCAGGGTGGGTACAAACTAATTTATTCACACAATGGTTTGAACATTTTATTAGTAAGACAAAACCTACAAAAGAAGATCCTGTTCTGCTCTTGCTAGATGGCCATTTCAATCATACGAAAAACTTAAAATTGATTGATCTGGCCAGGGAAAATTTCATAAAAATCATTTCATTTCCGCCATACACAACGCACATGCTACAACCGCTGGAAAAAACCTTCATGGAGGCGTTGAAGACTTATTATTCGGAGGAAATAGGATTGTGGATGCATTCAGCAGGAAAGCCAGTAAGTCAGTATGATGTAATGGAACTACTTGGCCGTGCTTACATCAAATGCCAAACAACTGAAATTGCTATGAATGGTTTTAAGGCGACCGGATTGTATCCACTCAATCGTGGAGTATTTTCAGATTGTGATTTTATAGCTGCCCAAGCAGATGCTGGTGTTCAAGATGTCAGTAGCATTTCTGATAACGTATCTCTTCCAGCTACTCCTCTTATTGGAATAGCTTCCCTCGTTCCAGTTCCTTCGGTTGAACCACAATCGACTACTGCAATACCCTCAGTTGGATTACAGCTCTCTACATCAGGTGGCACTAATGCATTTGACATAGCTTCAGTTCTTGAGAAGAGAAGAAAGATTTCAACTGGTAGAACTGCTGAATCCAATATAATAACCACGTTGTCATACAAGGCGGAATTAATTGCTACAACGGAGAAGAAGGAAGAGAGAGAAGGCAGAAGAGGTCGAGGCATTAAGTATGAACTGAAACAACCAGCAGGCTCAAAGGGACAATCAAATAAAGTAAAAGCAAGGCCAGTGAAGAAGCTAAATTCTGAAAAAACAGATGATGATTCTTCATCAGTTGAAGATTTAGTTTCAAGTTTATCAGCGAGCGATGATGCGGCATGCATTTTTTGCGACCAATTTCATTCTCAAGACAATAAAAGATTGGAGAAATGGGTTCAATGTCTATCTTGTGAGGAGTGGGCACACACCGAATGTGCCGGTGCAGATAGAGATATTTATATTTGTTATTATTGCCAGTAGATCGTTATAATCAAAATATAGTTTCAATAATTTTAATACGATTTTATGTAATTTTTCAAAGTAACTCCTTGAATGAATTACTTTTTTGCGTTATTTTCTCAAATGACTAGTTATGGTTAAATGCATCGTTAAATTTCTAAAATTTTTAAAAATATGTAAGATTAGAGATAACATGTAAGAATATTTAATAAATATACAAAATAATGTAATTTCAAGAATATTATTTATTCAGGGATATATTAATTTTTTTTTTTTTTTATAACTATCGATCATGGGTATGTCGGTTTTGGGGCCTAGTTTCTAGCGTTAATCCTCTTAAATCGCTAAACATCTTAAAAATTAGTTATTAAGTATGAAATGTCCGATTTCCTTAAATATTAAGTTTGAGAATCGATGCCTTTGATATTTTACTTTGACGGTTCTTGGAGTTTTTTTTTTTTATTGTGAAGGTACATCATCACTCTTTCGAACGAACGGATTGTGATTTGGTTTGTGATTATCTTTCGAATTGTCTTTTTCAGATCAATTTTTGTGAAACCATGGATAAGTAAAAAATTCGTGTTATTTTCAAATATGAATTCCGTCGTGGAACCAATACAGCGCAGACAGCTGGAAATATCAACGACATATTTGACGAGGATGTGGCTAATAAACGCACGGTACGTCGATGGTTTGAGAAGTTCCGCTCTGGCGATTTTAATCTTGAAAATGAGCCACGACGACCTGAGACCAAGGTGGATAATGATGAGTTGTAAGCTTTAGTTGAAGCGGATACATCTCAAACCACGCGCAATTAGTAGCAAGGTTTGACGTTACTATTCCAACAATATTGAACTATTTGAGACAAATCGGCAAGGTAAAGAAAATGGATAGATGGGTTTTGCATGAATTAAACGAGCGTCAGAAGAGAAATCGTCTCGAAGCTTGCCTTTCTTTACTGTCACGGCGTAAGAGCGAATTACTTCTACATCGTATTGTTACGTGTGATGAAGAATGAATTTTTCTCGATAATCGCAAGCGTTCGGCACAATGGTTGGATCAAGATGAAATGCCGAAGCACAGTCCGAAATCGAATATTTGCCAAAAAAGGTAATGGTGTCTGGTGGTCCAGCGCTGGTATTATCCATTACAGCTTCATGAAACCTAGTCAGTCGATTACAGCGGATGTCTATTGTAATCAATTAGACGAAATTATGAGGAAGCTTACGATCAAGCCGAAATTGGTCGATAAAGACAAGCCAATTCTCTTACAAGACAACGTTCAAACACATGTCACAACAACGCTGCTCAAACTGCAGGAGATGGATTTGGAAATTCTCTGTCACGCACCGTATTCACCAGATTTTGCACCAATTGATTACCATTTGACTACCATGACTTCCAGTCATTGGACCACTTCTTGCAAGGAAAAATACTCAATTCTCAACAAGCTGTGGAAAACGCCTTTCGCGATTTCATTGCCACTCGCTCTTCAGACTTCTTCTGTATAAACAAGCTACCGTTAAGATGACAAAACTGTCAATAATTTAGGCGCATATTTTGATTAATTGCACTGCTTCTTGTTTGAAATATAATGAATGAAATTTTTTATTCGAAATCGGACATTTCATATATGACTTAATATTTGCATGGAAATAGTTTTCTTAGAACTTATATATTTTGGTAGAGAAGTGTTGCTAATTTGTATGTACATAAATTTTTATTTTACATTTTGAACAGGATTTGAGAGTCCAAAAACAAGATGATATATCGATTTCGGTGCCTTTCTCTTATATCAATTGTAATCCTTTTAAATCTTTGTGTATGAAAATGTGTGTTTTCAAAGGACATTAAATTATTTTAGAGACCAGAGGATAACAAACAGATAAAATCGTTAAAAAAATATATAAAAGTCGCTGGCGTGAAAGTAAAATCTTACCAGGAGATTTGGGCCGACTGTCGTACCAATGCCGAAAGAATTAATCGCCTGAAAGAATTGTTGGAGAAAAATGGTGTTAGTGGGAGACCATCGTTACAAAAATGTAAATGGGCGAAAGAAAAAAACGAGAAAATGCGAGAGGTGTCCGAATTGGACACATCCAATATCATATCTGAGGGTCAGTATGGAAACTTTTATTAATTTGCATTATTAGGTAATTAAGTATAATTAAGTTTTCCGGATCATAGTTATTTTAGAAAATCTTAGTCTGAAGTGTATAACAGTTTTCGTGCCAATATTTGTTGCTGAATAAAGAAATTTGACAAAAAAAATCTGGAGCACTTTGTTGCACGCTTAATATGATATTTTTCGGATGAACGCAGAGATATACATTTATGTTTTCTGTGTTTTAGGACGTGTTACGCGCGCAAGAAGAAATATGGAGAGCAACAAGCAGTCGATAATTTCAGACACGCCGCCGCGGCATAGAGAAGCTCGTAACACGATGAAGCGGCTTCGGACTGTTATCGATAGTGATTCGGAATAGAGCAGAATAACTTGTTGGATCCGCCTAAAAGTTAACGCCTAAATATCATGCACGATGTTACGTTCGTGCGTAAAATATATTATTCACAAGCTTTCACGTACTGTAAGCTTCCTTATTTTTTTCTTCCATTATACAATCAATAATTCCATTCGAGCAAATACTCACAAACTTTTGCACATTACTATCAAATTCCACAATGTACAAAAATGTAAAGGTTGGACACAAAACGAAAAAAAAATATTACATAACGTACATAACGTCAAGTTTAATTGTAAAATAGAGGATATTTTGGTTAAATTGTGAAGTATTTTTATCTATAGTATATATAAGTATATCAAATATATGAGCGACGTGTGGCATAATATTAATTTTTACTAAGCCCACACATAGCTTCAGTTGTTGAAAACGTAATGTTTGAGATTAATTAATTCCATTTTTGATGGGTGTATTTCTTTTCGATACAGCAATACGAGAATTGTTTGTCTAAATTATCGTTTGAAATACTGTTGTAAGATTACTTATTTTCCATGTGACAGCAAAACCATACGAGGTCATATATTCATGTTGATAAAATATAACATAATTTTTATTTATGTACAATGTGAGTCACATAAGCCTGTATTAATAATGGTGACTTGATATATGATCGTCATATAAACCTGAGAATCTCGTGTGAGACAAATTCCAAATCACCATCATCAATATACGGGTTATAGCGTTATTACAAACTATTTTCGTATAAAAATATAAAAGTGTTTGAGTGAAGTCATAAAAAAACGTATACTTGATAAAGTATTTCTAATATCTGTATCTCTTACAACTTGGGCTTTTATATGGATTATAATGTTGTATAAAGTAATTATTTTGTAAACAGTCTTTTTTTCTTTTTAAATCACATGTTTGCGCTTTTTGTCATAGTGTCGGATGGAAAGTTTTATGTGCTCAACATTGTATATATCCCTTATGTTATTTTATATAATCTAANATTATTCTTACATAATAAAAATAACATGTATTAACAATAGCGAATCAGTTTAATTCTATTTTCACACATGGCTTATCGGTTGAGGAACTTTGCGATACATTCTTTACTGCAGAACAACTTATTCTCCTTTATTGCCATTCTACCGTTCAACAGGTTCTTCTTGCAGCTGTAACAACAGAAGCATGCCTCGGTTGCATGAAAATCCAAGTTCTTTATAGATACACCCTGCTGATCGGCGGCAATTACGATATTACAAGCAGCGCACGTTTTCGCGTACGTTTTTTGATAACACGGAAGACACAAGGGACGATCGTTTTCGGTAATGTACTGTTGTCCAGCCAGTGGCATGTCGCAGTCCCAGCAACAGAAATGCTTCACGTGGTAATTGTGCCCTTCCGCGACCGTATATTCTCGCACGAAGATCAACTGCAACAAGACGGAAATGCGAACGATCAGTCGAATCGTTGGTTTGGTGGTTTTTGTCATTTCAAACATGATTCAAAGAATAACGTGTATACACAGGGTATCTCAAAACTATCGTACAGTATTTTTATAGTATATTTCATTGTTTATCATAAACTCATAAATTTTTAACATTGTATAATTTTTGTAAGTAGGAGTGAATTCGATTACTCGTATTACATCAGATTAATACATGCTGCAGGCTGCTATAGATGTGAAGCAGTTATTTAAATAAGAAATTATATAAACATTTTAAACGATTAAATACCTAATAATGATATTGTCACGTTATTAAGCAAAATATACATTAAGACTCCGGGTAGTCGTTGTAACTGTCCTTGTTTGATGACGTCAGAAACGAAAAAACGCATGTTAAGAATTCTTACGTTTTACGTTCAAATAAAAAAAATATACTCACAAAACGTCATTTATGATCGATTCAGTACATTTATAAAATTGCCCGTGCACTTTTCTTTTATTCGAACATGCAATAAATAGTCATAAAATTAACATTGATAAAATCACGAGAAAAGAGGTTAAAATAAATGGTCCCGTGTCTAATTTAATTTTGCGGCTGTTCATTGATTGCTCGAGTAAAAGAAAAGTGCACGGACAATTTTATAAATGTACTAAATCGATCATAAATGTCATTTTGTGAATATAACTTTTTATTTGAACACAAAACGCACGAATTCTTGACATGCGTTTTCTCGCTTCTGACGTCATCAAACAACGACAGTTGCAGCGACTACCCAGGAGCCTTAACAAAGTAAAAAATATTTTCGTGTTGGTAATTGTGTTTGCATGTCTACCTCAACTTCGTTTCAAATTAACATTTATCATTTAAATAATGAAATAAATGTATAGAAATGTAATTTTATTTGATAGATACTAAATTTACGAATGGCCCCTTTGATGCGCTACTGAAAGTGCGGCACTTTGCGACACAACTACCTTAAGATATAAGCATTGATCATTTTGACATATCTGTGCGTGCAATTTTTATCTTTTTCTTACCTCGTCGCAGGCGAAGCACCGGGGTATCCCCAAGTGTGCGGACAAGTCTCTCTCGCAGTACAGCTCGTTCTTATAGTGAAAATACACCAGGTCCACCAGCAGTTCGTTGCACACCGAGCAAACGAAGCAGCCGGGGTGCCAGGACGCGTCCTTCGCCTTCTCCGCGGTCACCACGACATCGCCGACACGTATGTCCTCGTGGCACTTGCGGCACTTCTGCGCCCGCGTCGAGTCGATCCTCAGGCCCTCCATGGCGTTCTTCAGATGCTCCTCCATTGCGTTCCGTTGCGCCACTTCGTTAACACCCCCTCCGACGACGTTGTGTGGGAACACTGGGTTGTGCAGCTGCTCGGAGTGCAGGACGGTCGGCTGCACGTGCGAACTGCTCAGCTCGGCTTGCAGCAGCGGACTGGGGATGACGGAATATTGAGAGCCGACCTGCGGAGACGGATTCGACGCGGGAACGACCGTGTCGGCGGGCTTGTATCTGTTCACCGATGGATCTGCGGCGTTCTCTATCGCTCCAAACACGTCCTGTGCCAAGGGCGCGCTTGGACGTACGTCGGGGAGTTTGTGAGTCAACAGCCAGCCGTACTGCTTCTGCTCGTTGAGACCGGCGGGCGCAACAGTTGACTGAGCCACATGGGACAAGGGCTTGCACGTCTTCTTCTCAGCTTCCAAAAGTGCACCTGTAGTGATCTCCCTTCTCTCCGCGAAGCTTCCCGCCGAGTTCCTCATGGCAGCCGCTCTCTCGGCGTCCTTGGTGACGCTCGATTGGGAATTGTTCGCTTCCCTGGGCGCGGTGCCGCCGCGCGGCTGCAGCAGGTCGCTCGTGTCCAACGGTCGCGACGACTTGGGAGCGGTGTATAGCACCGGGTTCTCCAGGGCGTTGTACTTATCAGCAAGCTTCTCCCTGATGTACATCAATCCCTCCTCACCCAAAGTGCTGCCGATGATGTCGTTGGCGTGTATCGCGCTAGGCGGGAGGAGCGCGTCGGCCAGCATGGACTCCGCGATGGAAACCGCCTCGCTGTCCTGAGCCTCCGAGTGCGCGAAACCATACGGCGCGCCGATATCGCTCAACGTTTCCCTATGCCTTTCGTCAGGGTTCGCCGACGACGCGTTTCTCGCCCGGCTCCCTGCGGACGGCACGAAGCTGCCGGAAGTGTGCATCTCGTGAACGGGCTGGATCTCCTGCTCGGCGAGGCGCACGGGGATCGAGGAGTTTACTATCTTGCCGTTCACAGCGGCTCTCTCGTTCGTCGACGCGGCGTCGCCCACGTGCTGGGGGTTCTCGTGGAGCTTCCCCTCGATCGGCTGCGATCTCACGACGTTACCGCTGACAGTGGACACGTTTGCCAAGGAACGATTGTATTCTTCGAGCGCCCTGCTGTCGTTCGTAGCTGCGATATCTTGCTTGCTGGGACTGTCGGACGGATGCTTCGCATACGGGCTCCTCACGGCGAAACTACTCGGTGTGCGTAATTGAACGCCCGGAGAAGACACGTAAGGTTTGTGTTGTGGACTGCAACGCTGCATGTCGGTCGCGTTGACGGGCGTCATGAGAGAACGATCGAATGGACGGGCACCTAATATCTGAGGATGTAAAATTTGCAATAAACTGTCGCAACTTGGCGAAGATGTTACGTGCGGTTCTCTGTTGCTCATATGAACATCCCTGCGTACCTACCTTTATTACTTTGCCTTGCCCCGCGTATTTCTTTATGTTTTCCAAATACTTCTCGAACTGCCTCTGCTCCTGTTCACTGAGCGCATCACAAGCTTTGTGGTCTATATCGTGCAGTGGTAACTGTTTCTGCAGCAACTGCCTTCTTAGAGCGGCACCAGCTGATCCTTTAATCGGCAATTTGTCTTCGGGCAAAGCCTTCATGTAATCCATGACAAGTTCCTTGGTTGTATCCGGTGGTACCCACTCAAACGTAGTTTCACCTTCATTTTGTTTCTTGTTATTTACTTGCAGACCTAGATACCAAATTTAGCAATTAGTTAATTTATTTTGTACATTTATATTTATATAAATATTTAAAAGAGAAACTTTTCCTTCAACTCTGACACTCATATTTATGACATATAATTTATATTTATATAAATATTTAGGAAAAATTAAATTTTTCCTTCGACTTTGACACTTTGTATCTTTGAAATTAAGCCGTTTCGGACACGTAGTCATATGAAATTTTCGTCTTGAATTAATTTGAGGAATCACCTCTTAAAATCTTTTAGAACACTTAAAAATCACCCTGTATATTTTAATATTACAATTTATAATTATTTTTTTCTAATTATTGTATATAACATAATTAGGTAATACAGAATTAATAAAAAAGTTCAGTTCGATTTTCAATCATTCCTTGATGGTAAACTAGTCCATTTCCTATTATAAAAATAGATGAATGCTGCCTAAACATTGACAGATCATACAGATAATGACGGCAATTGCTCGGTTAATGAATAATTTATCATTGCATCGAATGCAATAACGTCAAGTTTGATTCGAGAATTAAACTGAAAACTTCCTCTCTGTGGTGTTAATAAAAATATATTATTATATACTGACGCATCGATTTCTTCTTAAATTTTGCACTCGGTCCAAATAACAGGTCAAACTGCGGGAACTCGTCGTCGTCGACATCGTGGTCGTCCCGGCCACATTTGCAATTCTTGCAGATTTTCCTCCAAAAGTGCAGATCAAGGCCAGGGCAGTTGGAGTTGCAGTTCATGCACGGTGCACCAGCACCAGCCTCGTGTGCTAGACGCGGCTGAACAAATATTTAAAACGTGAAATTATGAAATACATATTTTCTTAAACGTATCAGGCAAGTGGTGCACGGTGAATCCAAATCGATTTTAGTCGACCAAAAATGAAAAAAATAAAATTTTGATCAAAGACGTTTTTCCTGTTTCTTAATAAAAGAATGCACGCGAAAATGAAAGTTTTAGTGAAATATGCCATTGTTCATGAAAAATATTCGAGAGAATCACGATCAAATTCGGTTTATTACATAGTTCGCTTAAGCAATTCAATCAAATAATACAAATATACAGTGATTATTCAAAATTATTGTTGAAGTGGTCAATGAAATATTTTTCCTAATGATCCGTTAACTAATAGGCGTCCAAAAAACTGCTCATATCATTATTAAATAAATCAAGATTATTTCAGTTTTTGAGATTATGCAACCACTTTATAAAATTCAAAATATGCATAACATACATATGTCGTGAAAATAAACTTCCATCGATTTCCGGTGTGTAAGGCTTCTTCTATGTAAAGTCTATATATACTCATAAAAACTGATGTACAAAACAAGAACAAGCAATTCTCAATATACAACAAAAACGAAAAAAACAAACCAACAAAGAAACCAAAAATGCGGCTACATTTCTTTCAACGTCCTCATCGTTAATCCTAGATAATGCTAATGGGAAGAAAAATGATTGGAAATAACGTTGATAACTTGATTCTTATTCATATTTCATATTTTAGACATTTTATCATAAAAATATTAAATAATCAAAAGTAAAATCTGATGGAACATCTTCGAAAGTATATTTAGGGACATTCTAAATTTCATTATAAAATATAAATATTCCGGAAAGTTTGGAATTTTGACCGGCTAAAATCGATTTGAATCTATACTGTGCGGTATTCCCTGCCCTGCCCTGCCCACAATCGCGTAGCGTTCACCTCGTACACGAAATAGCCTTCACAACGTACCTTTCTCTTACGATTTTCCAACTCCAACAACCACTTGGGCCGGTTAGCAATATCCTCCTCCATCATGCGGAAAACCACTCATCAAGTCGAAAAAATTAACTCGAGTGCTCGCGAATCGAGATTGCACGTTTATCTCGTCCATCCACCGAAGCCGAACTTATCTCACGCGGCCGCTTGACGTTTCTGACACGAATGTGGATGAGTCATCGGAGCGCGGCTCAGAGCCACTATCGCACCAATACTCGGAAATCTCTCCCTTCCGCCACACTCCATTTCTTCAAGGTACAGGCAGCCCTATTCTTCGGCGCTCTTTCAAGCGTACATACGTGTACGTTCGTGTCTGTGAGACAGCTCTCCCCCTCTTCGGCTTTTATCCTGGCCTCTGCTATGCGGTCAACAGTGATCCTGTACACAGATGAAACAGTTTTAAAGGCCGCACGAAGGTGGGGATAGCCGGCGGGCTTTGTGTCTGCAGGAGCGAGTCTCGCATTTGACAGTGTTGCCTGTTTGTATGGACGAAACTCTGAGGAGCTTCTAACGAGGCGGCAACAGAAATTAGAGTCTCCTCCCACGAGGTCCATTTGTGATGTTTCCTGCAAATAAATACACTCGTCACACATTCATTGAACGACTCTTGTCAATCTGAGCTACACTCTTTCACTCGTACGAGATCCACGGAAGACTCATGGGGAACACGATGGGAAGGAGCTACGAGAAAAAACAAGGTGCTTGAAATAAATGAAAACGAGGTGCGTTTATTTACCAGTCGGTAAATTGAGTGGCGTGTGTAATGGTGTATATTTGGAACAAAAATTAAAAAAATTTATGTGTATATACAAAATTATCAATGTGAGTTTCCATTCGCTCATCTCATACGTGGCTCGTATATTCGTCGAGTATTCGCAACCGGTATCTTCAGATTCCAAAAGCTGTATCAAACTCTTCCTGGGAGATCTGTAAGAAAACGTAGAAAGCATTGTACAAAGCGATAATATGCGAGAAATACATCCTTATGATACACAACTAAGAAACCCATTTAGTTGATAAACAAAAGTTTCATTTGGATATAGGCGAATAAATGTCTTGGTTGTGAGAATCAAAATTTGGTTCTCCAAACCAAATTTTGGAACCTTTTTCATTTTCGTTTCAGAAAACCAAACATTTGATTGCTCATATCCAAACAAGAATTTTGTTTGAGTCAACTAAGTGGATTTCTCAATGCAGAAGAAAAATGAATGATATAGAAGAGACACGCGAACATTACCTTTTTTCTTTTAAATTTCTTCATTAAAGCTATATCCTTCGCCAAATCCTCGAGATCTTCCTCGTTTATTCGCTTCCTCCTTTTCTTACCGGAGACTGTCAAGAGCTGCTGCTTCAGTTTCTTCTTCTCCTTCCGTTTGCTTCGTTTCTCTTGCTTCTCAAGTTTCCTCCTTTTGGCTTCCGACCATGATTCAGTCTGCTTCTGCCTGCGCTTGTGGTTATTCGGCCAAACGCCGGTATTTCGATACTTCGTTAATTTTTCCATCCTGTGCGACTCGCGTTGCTTGTTCGCGTAGGCTATCGTGTTCACGTCGATTTCGGGACCAATGAAAAACGACACGTTCTTCCCCTTGAGCTCCGGCATCCTCGGCATTTTTAACAACCCGAAACCCATCGCCAGTTTCCCCAAGTCGATGTCCCTCAATCGGAGAATTAAACTACACTCGTGCTTACTGTACGCCTGTACATACGCAACGAATGCGCGGTTCGCTTTGTCAAACATAAGCCGGTCCTCCTGTTGCAGAGCCCTCATACGTTTTAAGCATTCTTCCATGGTATCCTCAGACGGCTCTATTTCTATCCTGTGCAACTCCACCTTTTGATTTCTCTTGATGAAATCTACATACGCGTCCTCGGTCTCTAGGAGAAATAGCAACGCGTTCCCCTCATTGCCGATCCTAGCAGTCCTACCACATCTGCAAATCGCAAATTAACTTTGTGGAACAATCATTCAAAATATTTTAAAATACTGACATACATCATTGACTTTTTTATACAAGACAATATTTGTTACCTGTGCACAAAACTGCTGGCTGTGGAGGGAGGGTCGTATTGCAACACCCAATTAACTTCGGATATATCGATTCCACGAGCCATTACATCTGTACATATTAAAATGCCGCTTTTGGCGTTTCGAAACTCGTTAAACACTTGGTATCTCTTGCTCTTCATTTTGCCGTGTATAGCAAATATATCTATCAATGGTAACAATCTGTAAATAATGGTATCATCAATGATATCTAAAATAAGGATTTAGAAACTTCAGGTGTATTTTACTCGTTTGTAACGATAAAAATGAATTCTCGAGCATGAACATAAAAATAAATAATAAAAATAACAATTACGTAAACAAGATGTGCACGTTAATGTCTCCAAAGCTGTTGAAGTTATAATTTTTCGAATAACACTTGTTTTATCACTAAGATGAGTAAATTCTCAAAGTTCTTCATTATTAAAACTCAGTTTCTTACTTCTAGAAATTAAATATGTATATATTTGCACATATAGAGAAATGGAAAATCTAATAATGAATGAAAATCTAATAATGAATGAATGATCTTTGAATAAATCTGAAGTATATTAAATATGTCTTACGTCTTTATGATTTGGCTGAAGTAATCTACGCACGCACAAGTGGATAAGAATATCATGTACTTTGTCTGAAATCCCTTCGAGCGTATGAAATCTATCATTACCGACAATTTGTACTCAGGTTGGACAATTATGTAATTATTGTTCAAGTTAACAGGTGTCGAAATATTGGATTTCTCTTTTACGATGATTAATGCCGGATTTCTTAATCCAGCTCTAATCAGCTGTTGCAACTCTTTTGTCTGCGTTGCTGAAAATAACCCTGTTCTTCTGAGACGTGGTAAATAACTTAATATACTGTCTAAACTTGCAGAGAAACCTAAATCCAACAGTCTATCTGCCTCATCCAATACAAGAAGTTCCTGTAGAAATGAAAATGTTTTTAGTTTATAATTTAAAAAAGTTGTAAAAAGAGATTGTTATAAAATGACAAGTCAATTACCAAAGATTTTACACATAAGCTCAAATGTATAGAAGTACAATTAGATAGAATGTCCTCCAATCTACCAGGTGTGGCGACAATAATATTCACTCCTTTCTTCAATTTCTTTGCATCTTCCTGAAGTGTTGTACCTCCAACCAGTAGTACTTGCTTCAGTGATGGAATTCTTCTTAAGAATTCTCCCAAAATTTCACTAATCTGTGTAGCTAGCTCTCTTGTTGGACTGACTATTATTGCACCTACCTCCATGGATTTCCATTTTTCTTGCCTTTTCTATATAATTCACAAATTTTTTAATATTTATTATTATAACAAATTATTATAACAAAAGTAAAAACTTTTATATATAATTTATATCACGAATTCTTGAAACTGTTTAAAACAAGCAATTATCAAAATAAATCCATATGACTTTAAAGATCACCTGTAATATTTCCAACAGAGGAACAAGAAAAGCAAGTGTTTTCCCACTACCTGTAACAGCTTCTGCTGCTACATCTTTACCGCTCAATAATAATGGTATACAAGCTGTCTGTAAATTAACAAGATGATACTGTGAGTATTATATCATTATCTTGACTAGATAACTGACTTAATATTTTATTAAATTTTGTTAAACATCATAAGAATACATCACCTGAACCGGTGTCATGTTGAAAAACTTCAATTTCTTGAGTGTTTTTAACACAGAATCGCTTAATCGTACATCCAGTTCCTCCCATTTCTGTGTCTTCATTATAACACTGTATTTTTATTTGATCCAAGTGATAACAGCGTTGAACGATAACAGGAACGATCCTTCCTCAAAGCTACCGTATTTTAAGGTTATGCACTATCGGTATTACGGAGCACGCGACAATTTAATCACTTCCGTACAATACACTATTGAATGTAACTCTAGTCTACATGTTAAAAATTTATATTTAAATTTATGTTTATTATAATTTCTCTACAATATATACAATAAAAGTGTGCGTCCGCTAAACTGTTCGTTTCTGCTATTAGTTAATCGGCTTGTCCGGCCGATTGAATAAAGAAAAAAGTAAAATTGTTACTCACCTTCGCACGGAAATATGCTGAGAAACACGGGCGATAATGTTCGTAGGTGGCGCCAGTAGGTCAGTTAGTGATCCATCAGAACTACAAGCGCTGATTCGTCGACCCTCATCTAAAATCAAACGCCCGGTGTAACAAGCGCGAGATCTTTGCGACGCGACATCGAAGCGGGAGCTTTCCGGACCAATTGAAACAGCCGTTAGCGGCTGTGACGACATATGATTCGCCGGCAGGATCGATGACATATCTCTCTCGCGTACGGAAATCACCGCTCGGACCGACGTTCCTCCGCATCGCACTTATGAATCGCCCAGCGAATGCCGAGAGAGTACGGATTCAGTTCTGCGTCTCGATTCAAACTGGCTCGCATAACCGGCTCTGTTTTGGCGCGAAGTTGCTTTATGACAAGTAGTTCATGCGGAAGGTACCGACTGACGTTTGAATCACCTCGCCGTGCACACCGACGCAAGGTAGATTAATCCGAATAATCTGTAAAACAATGAGAATTCGGTGTGCGTGCACAAGAAATGAAGATGTTGAGCATTAATATCACAAGTCACATTATGCTCGTTGGACTGTGTACACACAGGCACACGACACACACACACACACACACACACATACATAACACACACGTCTAGTTTGACAATTGTTGATTCACCTTAGTAAGACTAGAGTTGATCTTTCATCGATTGCTGCTTCGAATCATCGCGAATTTGATTTATTTCTTTGTGATGCCCTAACCTGTAAACGATTATTTCTTCTGTCAAGGCTAGATCCTTGTTGGAGATAGGAAATATGTAGTAGTTTGAGCAAACAATGATGTGCTCCTCACCCTTGTCAATTTCTATCTTCAGGACAATGGAAAATTTAAAAACGATTCAGGATGCACGTTTAAAAAAATTCATGATAGATAGCAACGATGCGCTGGAATTTAAGTTGATCCGTAATATTGAGGACCTGGATTCCGAAGAAGCTGTATTCAAACCGGAAATGTCCCATCAAGTGTTTGGGGCAATGTATGTTGTGACATTTATATCTTGAAAATGTATTTTTTTAAGTGTAAACATTTTGCTTGAAACATATATATATATATATTGTATAATAATATAAAAGTCATTTGTTTTTCTTATAAGATTTACTTTTCTTGTTTAGGGAAACCATATTTGGCTACTGTGATTTAAAGGTACAGTTGTACTATACAGCAGGTTGCTTGGAAACTTTCTTGGGAATGACCTATACGGAGAAAGCAAGTGATCTTGATTTCAAGGGAGTGGAACCTGACAAAGTTTTAACAAAGATGGCTGAGAAGCTCGCGCCAAATGTTCACTATAGTCTAGATACTTTTATTAGTGCGCTTAAGAAGGATGATACATTCAAACCAGAGGGAGAATTGCTGTATTCGTTCACGATAAATGGTACTTTTGATATTCACTGATATACAAGATAATGAATAACTTCTAATTTTCATACATGCATTAGTTGAATTATAACAACTACATGTATTAAACTTTTAATATGTCAAATATAGACAATGGCACAGCAAGGCAATTCGAAGTCTACAAGGCAGATATAAACTGCAAAAAGTTCAAAGAATATCACCAGAGGGTTCAAACGTTTCTTCTTTGGTACATAGATGCGGCTAATTTCATTGATATTGATGATGAACAGTGGAGTTACTTTAATATGTACGTATTATTTAATGTCATTATTTCAGAAATCGTATCAGATATATAATATATATATTAAATATATATATAGAGGATGAGACATTTAAATTGAGATACTTAAATATATAAAAAATAAAGCGAAATAGAAAGAAATATTCCAGGCAAAAATTGTAGGATTTGGAAGAGTACATACTTTGCTGACCATAATTTTGTTGTATAGCCAATAAACCACTAAGTATAGCCGTTGTATAAGATAAAAAAATATACATCGCTTATACTATATATATTATTTCTAATTTTCCTCCTAAATTTTTCCTCTTTTCTAAACAGGTTTGAAAAATATACTACATCCACCGGTGCATCCCGATATGGAACTGTTGGTTTCGTCACAGTTTATCGATATTATGCGTACCCGCAGCACATTCGACCGCGCATCGCGCAAGTTGTCATTCTACCGCCGTTCCGACAGATGGGCCTCGGCACACAGCTGTTGCAAGCGATTTATCGCGAATACGTTGGGATGAACGAAGTTAAAGATATAACGGGTAATGAAAACGATGTTCACGAGGTGATCGCATATGACACACATGGGTCGCATGTGCTTTAACAAGACTGGTACTTGCAGTTGAGGATCCGTCCGTGACGTTCCAACGAATACGGAATTACGTGGATGCCGTGAATTGCAGCACACTGCCTAGCTTTAAACGGGAACACTTAATGCAAGGCTTCAACAATCAGATGGCCATTGAAGCGAGGGAAAAATTCAAGATAAACAAGGTATCTACCTTAACACCCGATTCGTCTTGTAATATCATTGTTTTTCCGTTCTCATAGTTTTTTCTTTCTTTGTAGAAACAAGCTCGCACAGTGTACGAAATTTTGCGATTACGCGCAACGAACGTCGTGAACGAGGAGGAGTACCGAGCGTACAGATTAGACGTGAAAAGAAGATTGAACATACCGTACAAGAGGAAAGAGAACGACGAGAAGAAGTTGGAACGCGCGCTGATGTACGTGGACAAGCGCGTTAACCCTCTACCACCTTTGGAACAACGTGTACAGATTCTCGATAAGGAGTATCGATTTTTAGAAGAGGAATACAAGAGAATTATTCAACGTTTAGAAGATGCTCCCGAACTGTGAAAAAACTTCGCATGAACTTTTGTCCGTATTAATCAACCGATCAAGAATTCCTTTTTTAATGTCGAAATCGAAATATATTAATAATTTACTATTATTTACATCGGTGTGTGTGTGCGTGTGTGTATGCATTTCCCTTCGACTTGCGTGTCTTGCTTTTCGTATCTTCGATATTCCGCTGTTTCCGTTTCCGCTTCGACCAGCAACCGAGTTCGCGGCGATCAACTGTGTAGAACCGCGAACGTCGTTTCACGACCCGTCAAAATGGTTAAATGATCGTTGGTGCTCACCAAATTTCTAGTATAAGATTCGTCATTGTCGCAACGAGGGAAACGGAACGGAGTTACCAGCACATGCGTCTCCCCGATTCTTTCGCTCAGCCACGCGCGCAAATGGATGTTCCCGCGGTGTGTTTTCGAGTTATGCTCGTCCATTCGTTTAAAATGTCACAAAGTAGCCGTGAATTATTACCATTACTGTGAAATGCGGTAAACAGCTGGTAGAATGCCGTCCATCGTTCCACGAAACTCATGTCGCAGCTGAGCCAGACTCCGTCCGAGGAGGCCACGTTGGAAGCCCGCGGTTACAAGTTGGTGAGAAAGCTCGGCGAAGGTTGCTATGCGAAGGTCTATATCGAAGGATCCAATTTTCTCGTCCAATCGCCCTCAATGGCACAAATGACACCTCCTTTCTTGCTCAGGTATACCTGGCCGAGTACAAACCGGAGCAAGAGACCGACCACAATAGCATCTTGGCCTGCAAGATCATCGATACCACGAATGCACCGAAAAACGTCGTCAAGAAGTTCCTGCCGCGTGAACTGGACATCCTGGTGAAGCTGAATCACCCGCACGTCGTACATGTGCATAGCATCTTCCAAAGGCGCACCAAATATTTTATATTCATGCGCTTTGCCGAGAACGGCGACCTCTTCGACTTCATGCTGAAGAACGGCCCGGTGGCGGAGAGTCAGGCGCGCGTGTGGTTTAGACAGCTTGCTCTAGGTATTTGTGTTACGTCGTATATATACTTTATTAGGTAACGTCAAAAGTAAGAATTGCACTAACGTCGCGTGAATATACTTTCCTCAGGTCTTCAGTACCTGCACGAGATGGAGATAGCGCACCGCGACATGAAATGCGAGAACGTGCTGCTAACGTCCAACTACAATGTGAAGCTAGCGGATTTCGGATTCGCCCGCTACACGGTCGACGGACGTGGTAAGCGTGTACTTAGCGACACGTACTGCGGCTCGTTGTCCTACGTGGCTCCAGAGATCCTGCGCAGCTTCCCGTACAACCCAAAGATATCCGACATCTGGTCGCTGGGCGTGATCTTGTACATCCTGTTGAACAAGGCGATGCCCTTCAACGAGACCAATATTAAGCGGCTGTACGAGGAGCAGATAACGCGCAAGTGGAGGTTTCGTCGCAAAGTGATGGACACTGTGACTGATCACGTGAAGAAGCTCGTGAGCAACATGCTGGAGCCGGACGTGTCGAAACGCTGGCATTTGGACCAGATCGTCCAGAGTGACTGGATCGCGATGGATCCGCGTCTGCTGGTGCTCACGCCCGCGGAGCAGGCCGCGTTGAACAACGCGATCGAGGAGCGCAAGAGACACGAGGAGAAATTCTCTAAGAGGAGCTCAATACTAATGCCGAGCCTCGTACGATCGTTACTTTTGAACGTTCATAAGTTGAGCTGCCTCTTTCTGTCGTTTATGTCGTACGTCACGCTGAGCAGATCGCTGGCGATCGTCCACTTGATGTACACGCACATCTTGTCGTATATCCGACAGCAAAATTCCCATCAAGCTTCGTAATAATAATAATAATAATAATAATAATAATAATAATAATAATTGGTGTCTAAAGGTGTGTATACACTGAACGAACGATTCCTTTCGTTTGCTCGCTCAGTGTATACCTAGCTGAACGTGCTAAATTTGGGAAACATAATTAAAGAGAGCAACAACAGTAATGAATAGTGTCGCGAGATTACGAGTGACCGATTTTCAGAAACGGATCACGGTCAAGGAAAGTAATGAGACGGACGAAGACAAGCCGCATGAAACAGAGGAAGTGACAATTCTCAAGGGCGCCGCGAAAGTACGTTATCGGAGTTAACTAACGTATTGAGGCAATTTGGTAAAAGAAAAGTTGAAGAGAGATAGCAAAAGTTTTTCTTTTCCTTAGGCGGCAGCTTCCACGATTATGGCAGGCGGAAGTCAATTCTAGAATCTCGACACGTAACTGCGATCTGTAATTTGCTTCTTTGCACCCTTTTCTTTCACTTAACATTAATATCACTTGATATCGCTCACTTAACATTTGCAAAAATAAATTATCTGGTGAATTAGAACGATGAAACATATGTTAAACACGTCGTATACAACACATTTACATTGCAAATTAATTCTACATATGCTTTTTAAACAGTTATAAGATAGATATACAAATGAACGTATTTACAGAGAGAACGCGTGTTCGCCGAGTTTAAAATAAGCTTGTTCCTAGGAATTATACCTAGCTAACTAATTTTATACATTTTAGTTACCTACGTACCGCGCTCTCAGGAAAACTGTGCTATTTTTCCTCGTTACCTTCACGTAATAATCGGCGCCTCGAGCGAAGGCTTTTATCTCCCCGTTTAAGGGCAGTTTGCATATATGCTCCGGATAGAAAACTCCTGCGAGATTCCACACACCGTCAGATCGTATGAGCAAGTGTTGGTTGTTCAGCGTCTTGCTGGTCACCAGCGTGTCCGAGGGTGGCAAAACGTATTGCTCGAATTCGTTCCACGCTTGATAACGTAACACCAAAGTCTGCCTCGGCAATCGCAGAGCGATCCATAGTGCGTGCTCGGCTGGCTCCACAGACGCTTGAAGTATGTCGGGCAGGTGTAATTCTGTCAATCGATAGTTCATACATACGTCATAATTTCCTTTCGCTTGTCATTTGCATGAACAATATCGACTACATTTGTCAAGATCAATTTGACAATTCTCGATGTTGCAATTGCTAGTGTTATATATTGCGCAGTACAGTTGTAACGTACTTGTTTACACGACAGGTAACACTAGTAGTTACAACTAAGGACTGAATACCGAAATTATATCTGCTGGCGATTTTATACCAGTATTGTGTGCACACCTTTACTTTCTAATGATCTATTTTTCTCACCAATCTTTATTTCTTTGTGATTCTTTGTTACGACTGTTAACCGAGGAAGGTCTTAGAAACGCTTTTTTGTAAATTATAATTAATAAATTTCCCAAAAACAACACGTATGTCTACAAGACGTCCGGTTTTTTATTTTCTGATTAACTTGTGATTTAGACTTAACCTGATAATGTAAAAATTATATTTTTCTATTCATAGTTAATCATTAAATTTTAAAAGTTACTACTACAAAACCGTCAATTTAATAATTAACCATGAATAGAAAAGTACAATTTTTGCATTATTATCAGTTTAAGTCTACCACAAGTTACCTAGAAAATGTAAAACCTGACCTTGTTGTCTAAGAGACAACTTCTTTAAGATATCTCAGTGTTATTTGGATCGTTACGCTCAAATAACAACGGTTTTAGCTCTCATAGGCCAAGTAACGTTTTTCTTTGTTTTACTTTATAAGGTATTGTAAAAAAATACGGCTGTTACTAAGTCGGCTTTAGTGTAACTTCCATGCAAACGTGGTTGTTTACTCAAACTGCGGAACTTGCCTGTTCTCTGACGCAAATCTTCTACATCGGCATAGGTATAAACCGAGACGAAGTCCGATGACACTATTATCACAAACACGGTATCATCTAGCAACACCAGTCTCGTTATTATGAACGAGCTGGAATTTTTGCTGGCAAGGATACTTAATAACTTCGTATCGTCGCAAAAGTTGGAAAGATTTTTCGGCTCGCAGATACAAGTACCATTGAGAGCCATTGCATCCTCGGTATCGGGATCTGCGGTGATCTTCGATACATCTTCATTTACCTCTTCGAATTTGCTCACGTAAGTTGCGGGATCTGCGTAGAAAAGATGAAAAATATCTTGATAAATCTGCATTATCGTAACTTGAAGCACTCGATGATCAGAATGGCCAAACTCACTGTGTAACCCGGTTTTTATGTCGCGCGTCAGTTCCGCAACTTCCGTCGTTCTGTTCAGAACAGCGTTCAATTCGCTGTTATTGCTGATATTATTCATATTTACACCTTCGTAAAGTCTACCGACTGTGACGTTTCCGAAAACTTGAAGATCTTTCCGGAAGTTGATCTCGGCTTCTATTGTCTGCGTTAATTCGTGCTTCTTTACTTGATCATTAATCAACCGCATCAGATTCACATCGTTCACAATGCTAGTAAGAGCAATAAAAGATGATGCATCCAGGTGACCTTGTATCGTCTTGACACCGAATACCGTTTGCTTTTTAGACTTTAGCAACGCTTCCTCGATGCTGCGCCCTGTCAGCTTACCTTTGACACTGGTGAAGAAAAGTTTTAAGTTCGTAACAATGTTACCTCGATTAAGATATTGGCTTGAGAATGATGCATCGGTGTTACCTCAAGTTATTCAAGTTAATGTTCTTGAAAGTTTTTCGTCCTCTGATCGCAGTTATGTCCCGACATTTCTCAGTCAGAGCATACTTGGCAAATTTCGAGAAGTTCTTGTTGTACGACCAGAGACTTTCTATAGATAAGTCTGCGACTACCTTCCTCCCGGTGATGATATTCTGCTCTGCGTCATTCCTAACGATTTCCGTGTTCAAGTCGACATCATTGAATTTGCCGTTCCAATATAAATTATCTGAATGAAGCGAGAGAAATAATTGAACTGTTTTAATATTTTCTCTAAAAAGAAATAACGTATCATCTTCTCGTTACGTCGCCTAACCTATGTTCAATTCTTCGAAGTGCCATGTAGCATCCACGATCTGTGTCTCCGCACTGTTTCTCATCAGAGAATTGGTCAGCAGTATCTTCAACTCGGGAGCCGAAGTCTGGAGAATTGAGTTATCCGTTGCACCGACAACGGGTACCCTGACGCTTTTGAACGACCCAGCCGTGGTGATATTCTGTTGCCTCGTCTTGCTCAATAATTTCCTCGTCAGATTCAACCACATGCGTGTATTCAGCGAATTTTCAGCGTTCTGAAGCAGAACAAGTATTTCAACCATGGCTGATATTATAATCCTGAAGCTAATCGAGAGATTAGATCAATCATATCCTTACAAATATAACAACTCTGTCTTTCATAGACATATTCTCCAGACTCAGATTGATACCGGATATAACTGTATTCTGATCCGACATCCATAAGTTCTCGGATAATCGTTTGAGATTAACATTCTTCACATTTTGCACCGTCGGTTCTTTCGTGAATGTAGCTGTCCCTAAGATAATATATATCACGTTTAAACATTTATCGTCGTTGTAGGAAATGTAATTGACGGATTTCATTATTGCATACCCTCTATAACAAAAGTTGACGATGCGTTGTTCGCAACATAGCCGAAAGACACATTTATCGCGCTCGTTTCCAAAGTGCCAACGATCTGTTTTGAATGCAAGTTAGGATGCGCATCTATACGGGGGAGTTTTAGCGTCGAATAAGAAGCGTGTGTGTGGTTAGATGCGAACTCATAATCTGTGAAACAAGATACAAGAATGATATAATTAATTAATTAAATATACAGGGTGTCGGTCCCTAACTGTCCCATCCGTCATATATTTGTAGTTTAAGTCAATATGAATGAAAAATCCTTTACCATTTTGCAAATAATCATGCAAATTTTTGAATTATTAATTAAAGAAGTCTCTATACATGGCTATTTTCAATTATTATTAACTAAAAATTTCGCATGGTTTGTAAAACAATAAAGGACTTTTTTATTCATATTAACCTAAACTACAATATGACGGATGAGACACTTAGCAATAAATACCCTATATAAGATAATTAATATACAATAATATAACTAATATAATTCAATATAAAAAATATACAGTATATAATTTACCGAATGTTGCTATTTCCAAAGACATTGTGTCGTTCACTTTTTGTGCATTTTCGATGAAGGATGACATATTCATGCCATTGATCTTCCCGATATTACTATTCCCAAGTATAACGACGGTGTTTACTATATTAGGTAAAGGAAAATTAAACTTGACCGGCGTTACTAGATCCTCAACTTGTAACTTGCTGATGTTCACTGGTCCTTTGATGCGATCCACGTCTATCCACTTGTTTACATGGCTCTTTAACTCTACATGATACAAATTATAAGCATAATATCACGAAAATGTCTCCAACTTGTATTTGCGCGCATACACGCGTTCTTCGTCCTACTTACCTTCCGTATCTAATCCTTGAATTTTTGACGCTGAAATATTCTTCACGAAGACTTGCCCGGCGAATAGCTTCGTCGAGAAATCAACATTGTGCAAGGCTGACACGAAACCGAACATGGTACTGTTGAAGTCACGAGTTCCAGTAACGTTCGATACGTATAAATTTTCTACAATTAAATCGTCCACCGTTATCAGAGAACTTGTAATGTCTTGCGTGACAACTTCCTGCGTACATATGGGAATGGTCAATCTGAAACAAATATATCTTCATAGAATCTACACATCTTATGTATATATATGCATCTTTCTCAGAAAAAAAAGAGAAACGCGCGCACTTTGGAACGGAAAGATTTTCGTAGGCAGCTCCTCCCAAAACGATGTTATTGGTTGCGTGTTTAGCAGCGGAAACGACTATGGTATCGGTCGAATTCTTCGTCACCCAGTTACTATAGTTAAAGATAGTCACGTTGTCCCATTGCTGTAAAGTGAAAACGTGAAGTAAATTCAAGATGTGGTGTCACACACACACACACACAATCGTAGAATCTTCGTTGGAATATATAATTACTAACTGTTTTATGGGCAAATAATATCACATGTTTCGGTAGGCTAGAGTTCAGCGGTATTTTGTTCTCTAAAATTTTCTTCATAGATAACTTAGGACGAACAATCGTTTCATTATTATTATCATTTAAGATGACGATGTCTCGAGCTCTGACAAGGTTTCTGAACGTCACGTTTTGCAGGAAACAGTCGCGAGGCAATTCCAAGGGTGTGTAAATATCTTTTATGGGCATCAACTTCTCCGCACTTTTGCCCGCTATTTTTCCCTTCGACTCAATAAGTCCTGTAATTTTGACCTTCACGGCCGTTATCGAGCCGGTCATCGTGCTTGTGGGACCGTTCAGTGGCAAGAAGAATTCGTCATTGATCAAATGCAGTTCTTTCGCTCTTGCCTCTACTATTTGCAATATCACGCTAGTTTTATGCGTCGCGATGTCCAGTGGAATAGAAATGTTCGTCGCGTACAAGTTGCTGAAGAAGTGTTCACCTAAGAAATCACGGAAATTAAAATTGACATATAATTGACGTAAAAATAATTAAAGAAAGGAGGAACTGCGTGCTGCGTTGAATTACCTGAGACTGTCTGGTTTCCAGAAATCCTCAATGTTCCTTCTTGAAGGGTTTCCATTAATATCCCGTTAACGGTCCCCTTGACAAATATATCGTCTATCTCGAAACTGGGAATGGGACATTTCCAGTTGTTCATCGCTTTTACTTTCAAGTTGGCGAATTTTAAAGCTTGATCAGAGCTTTTTAATTTCCCGGATCTCTCAACAGGTCTCATCTCGGTATCTGTGTTCAAACGGCGAACGTAACATTTCGTCTTGCACTGGACTGTGACTTTTTTACCGTACAGAACTGTCCTCTGGGATTTCCCGGTGCTTGTTCCACGCGTTAAGATGTTGTTCGCTAAATTTAACATAGAAATTGTTCTTCTGTATCGTTCCGTCAAGCGGACCAATTCCGACGCATTGTGATCGTTTATCTGCGAACAATAGTTGAGATCGAATACTTGCATCAGTTGGTTTAAGTCGAGCAGAATGAAAATCCCTGTTTGGGACATCAAAGATAAGAGCTCTGTCTTACGTTCTGAACACGAAGCTGACCGATGTGCGCATCCGGTATCTTCACGGGACTTTCGAGATCTGGAATCCTCCCCGAGCTTCTCTGAGATGCTTTCCGCTTGACTTCGGAACACCAGGCCTCTATTTCGTTCCGCAAAGCTTGCCACGTCTTCCTCACGGTCCAAACAGGCCTCAGGAACTTCCACTCTCCGTCCTGATTTTGCAGCACCAACGTGTCTCCATCGTGCGAATAGATTCGACGAATCGCACGAATGTTTGACAGCTTCGCGTGCAGCCCTACGAACCTCCAACCGTCGTATTGATAAAAATTCACGCTATTCCCTTCCGTCGCGGTAAGAAGAATCACGGTATCCGCCGTCATCAAGGAATGAACGTGTCTCGCCGAAGCGACCCTTTGAAACGGCACGAAACGATTGTACATTTCTTTGTACAAAATCGTGAAATTATCGTCGGCCAGAGCTAAGAAACGCTCCTCGAGGCGGCCTTCTTTGAAGTAAAATAGACCGGCGCTTTGAGTGCCCGGCAACTTCTGCGTCTCTATGAATTTATTTGAGCGTACAGAGAATCGGAATATTCTCGTGAGGGGTCCCACGACGATGATGTACACGAAGCTCTTCTGCCGGAAGAACAATAATTTCCTCGCCCCGAAGTGCAAGGTGTCTATCTTGTCGAAGTGCTCTCCGAGCCAGGTGTAAATGAAGACCTTCGCATTGGAAGCGACACCCAGGTACAATTGATTCGTTCCGAACCACATGTTCGTGTATACTGCCCCGGGAATCTCGAACTCCTGCTTGAACTGAAACTCGTAGACGCCGGTTTTGTTTCGGCCGACACGCAGAACGACGATTTCACCGGTGTTCGTTTGGACGACCGTGAATATGTCGGCGCCGTAATTATTTACTATTATCCGTTTTCCATTAGGCTGCGGGTAGCTGGCCAAAAGAAGCCTTGTGTTGTCCTGAAAGGAATAGATGTGATTATACAAAAGAGGAAGCTTCACATATATATCTCTCATAGTTTAAAAAAATCAAGTTTATTTTCATTTTTCCGCGGATTTTTTCAGTTTCTTTTACCAAAGGTAGAAAAATTTGTTTGGATAAATTCACGTGTATTCGGTTGAACCTGCCAACTCAGTAAGCAAGAAGATTAAATCAATCTTCTGAAACATTGATTTTATGTGGATTTTTTTTTTTATAAACATTCTGACACAATATTTTATAAATATCTTTAAACTGTTATTTAATAATATAATAATGTTGTATTAGTGATTTCTTATTTAGGATAGGCAAATTTTAATTGAACACACGTTAATTTTTCCGAACGAACTTTTCTACCTAACTTTTCTACTCTGGGAAAGAAACCGAAAAGATCTGCGGAAAGATTGGAAAAAAATCCAGTTTTTGTCCACGATAACTGTCTCTCTTTCTCTTCTTTTTAAATCGATCTCTCGATCTCTTCTTTCTAAATTAAATTATGACGTACAAATAATTGATACAGCTGTATATTTGAGGAGTCGATGGCAGCCGCGAGCCAAAATAATCGTTGCTCATCTTGTACAGGAACGAAAGCTACATCCTGAAAGTCTGACAGATTGGTGACGGATAAGGCTTCCTCGAAACCTTGCAGCACATTTACCTCTGTTAATAAAAAATCATGATTTAGAATTACAAATTAAATTGATAATTTCAATTACATTACAAACAATAAAATTTGTAACAAGATAAAATGTTGAACATTAATATTGTTAAAATTTACACAGATTCTTTTAAAAATTCTTTCAAAGAAGGAAAAGATTAAAAATTTTATATTCACGTATAAAAGAAATGTTTTAGTATAATTATATATTAACATAATTATACTGATAAATATATTTTATAATTATCATATTACATGTGCCGAGAGAACTAAAGGGAAAATAAAAAGTACATCGTAACATTCTCCGATTTCAAATGGCAGCTGAAGGAGCAGGACTTCCTGTGGAACATCAATAACAGCTGATTTCTTGATAACCTCAACAACAACGAGCGTCGTTTGGACGATAGCGGCGTTGCGTATTATCGTTTCACTTTCGGCTGACCTGATCACTCGTGCTGTGTACAACGACGTGACACCGTTTTATTATTTCGTCGCATGTGTCAACGTTCAGAGCATGTCCACTTTGGAGGAGGTGACGGAAAATCTGACGGCGCAGGTGAACGAGCTGCAGGCTTTGCAGTCGGTCTACCCGACAGAACTCACAGTGGCGGACCATGGGGTTTTGGCTGACATCAATGGCTACATCGAATGTCCTGACAGAGACCCACCACGGTGGCTGGAATACGCCATCGCGATTCCGTTGAACGGAGTAATGTAATATTTAATGTTTCGCACAAGTGCATACTATGTCCATATTCTATATATTCCCCAACATTTCCAGCTGAATTTCCTCTCATATGCTCGTATATTCCTTTCCAATCGTATGCTCATCGTATCTTCCATATTGACCAGGAGTTGATCGAACTGATGGTGAGCCTACCAACCAACTACCCCCAGGAGCAGCCTGAGGTATACGTGAGAAGTTCTCAGTTCGACAGAACGCAACAGTGCCTATTGAACAAGGAACTCTCTACCATCGTGAAGGCCCAAGAGGCAGGGGAGCCGTGTATCTACACACTGATCTCGTGGCTACAGGACAACGTGGAAACTTATCTGAAAGCTTCCGCGTCTGGCCAAACGATCAAGTGCAATGACGCTGATAAAAGTAACTCAACCAATCAAGCTGTAGTTTTCTCCCGGTATTGGATCTATAGTCACCACATATACAGCAAGTTCAAGCGACGGGACGTGGCCAATCTGACGAAGGAAAACTCGATCACGGGCTTCTGTTTAGCCGGCAAGCCGGGGATCATTTGCATCGAGGGAACTCTGGAAGACTGCGATTATTGCTGGCTAAAGGTGACATTCACCGGTGATTTCTTTCAGTGGTTTTTCTCAACGTCGCATATTTTCGTGTCATTATTCCGTGACTTACAGATCAAAGCTATGAACTGGCACAGGATACTGATCAAACTACTGGAAAAGGAGGAAGATTGCAACAATGTGGACGGCTTGCGCAAGTTTACAGATTTTCAAGAGGTCTCCTTTCCCACCACCGAGCGCCACAATGACATGGGCCAACTTCTCAAATACCTAACCGAGCATGACTGTCAGCACGCGTTCAAAGAGCTCTTCGGTATCGAGGGAAAATTCAGCAAACTCTCAGATTAACATACATAACTGTACGATAAATGTTACATGATATAATAAATGTGTATTTTGTATAAAATAATTAAGTAATTGACTTCACGAAATTTTTGCGCAAGTGAAAAATTTCCATTCGGTGATACAAGTCGACATAAGCATTATCCTACCTTCGTTATTCATCGAATGTGAAACAAATCTAAATGATACTTGTGTCGACTCACTAAATGGAAAGCATCTTGCATGTCCAAGTTTTCGGTCTAAACCCACCTTGATTGGGCTGTAAACTATCCAGAAGAGCTCTCTTTTGCCGCTGATGGATCATCTTGGTCGTAGCTTCCATGTATCTGGCGATTTCGCCGTCAGTGTTCGATGTATCGGCATTTGGTGATTTGTGTGCTAAAAGTGCCGAAAGCTTTGTTAGTAAATGTAGGAATTTCATAATAAACGTGAAGGCGTAAGTGATACTACCATTTTTGAGAGTTTTGAAGTATTCTGACGTCCGATCAAGTATCGAATACAAATTCTCGACCGAGTAATAGGGATAACGTTTGCACTTTGTCATGCATATTAACATGAATATTAGAAGGAGCTTCCTCGACATGTTCACACACCGAGTCCGTTCAATCTACTGATCCACAAGAACCGATGCAGAGTTTGTCCTGAATGAACGATGACTCAATAATAATACCGTGTGTTTACAGTTTTTCTGCATATGGTTTGTATGTTCAACCAAATAGCAGCCGATAAGCATGCCTAAATGTTAATACAGATCTTATTACATGTGTACATATACAAGTTTCAAAATTCCTCTCATTTCTAATGTCTTCACAAATATAGGATTGGTATATCTTTAACAGAGTCACATCAGGACGAAATGATTTTTCAAGTTACAGGTGGCTGGAAAATGGAAAAATATTGTTAAGTCGACTCTCTCGTCAAATAAATATGAAAATTTTATTGGTCAACGAGCATATAATTTATAAATCTTATCTAATAGTAGCGTAGCGTAAAAATTCATTGGTGAGAAATTGTCCCGGGATGTAAGGTGCTGGTGGACCAAGGATATCTTGAGCAGGGCTATGGACCTTGATCTGTCTCATATGAGTGTCCCTGCCGTTTTGATGATTGCTGATAACCGCTATCTGTATCATGAATGTCCTGATAGGGCGGTCATTGATGTTTTTAATAGGAATGACTACCCAACCACTTGGTTCATTTAAATCCATTACTTCTACTTCTTGAAGATCATTGAAATTTGTGCCAGCTCTAATGCTTATCCTACAAATTGACCAGGATATATCAACAGGTACTATTATTGGCAATAATATGGTTGCTTTCCAGCAAGAGACAGATAAGTCTTATTATATCATCTATCATTCTTTTCTTTATCAGATGCTAAGTAAGGACAAATGATGATATAACTAGACTCGTGTCAACTTATGTTTCTTGTTGAAAAGCAACCAATATGTTTCCAAAATTAATAGGAAATACCTGTTAGGAGTGTAACTCTCATCTAGCTTGTAATCTGTATAGATACATATGTCGCGGATAGTTGTCTTTCGCTTGAACTGAATATTTACTAGATGCGGTAGCTGCCCATCCGACTGCCAGTACGTTTCTGTAATATCGTCACGCAGCTGATCCACACCAAAGCCCGGTTTGCAACTGGACAGGCTCCAGATCGCGTAATTACCAACCTCTCGTACTCTGCCAGCCAATTGTTCCTGTACAGGATCTATCTCACCTGAGGGACAAAGCTTCGATTACAAATCTTGCAAAATGCGAGTCCGCACTTGCAAGTTAATCAGATCGCCACTTCGCACAAAATAAAAAATATTCAGGAAGTTGCAGTACATTTACCACTGCCGTTAGCCTTGTTGCTCATCGTTAGGTTATGTTTATTCAGACACCGAGTCGTTCCGACTTCCGAGGAGGCTCCTCCGAGGAGACTCGTGGCTCAATCGATTGCACCGGCTTCAAAAAAGAGCACACGACGGATCACACAAACTTCGACAAAGCTGTAACGTCCATTTCTAACTCTCTCAGCGAACGTTTTGATGTTCCACGATATTTGAAAAAAAAACTCACCGTGAGCGCCGATCATAAACAAAGGTTGTTCACGAGTATCGATATATCGATAATCGTGAACGACCTTTGTTTATGATCGACCGATTAAACCTCGATTACGGACAAATTTAAAATACAATTCGAATCTGCGAAATTAGTGAGTGTTGATGATTATTCAACGATTTGTACGAGTCGAGGATTCATCGATGAAGGGTAATCAGTCTTCATTCGCGGTCTGCATCGCCGCTGCGACCTGCAATTTCGATTCCGTTTGTGTTGTGCCTCGTGTCGCTATGGTTAAATTGATCGTCGCAGGCGTACAACATCGTCACCTCCGCCGTCTCACCTGGCATTCCACTTTGCAGCGGTGTCAATTGCTTGCCGTTAATTAACGAGTGATGACAATCTGACGATCCGTCGACGATTCGTCCCAGAGCAAAACGGCCGAAAATCCGTTGAGACAAGTACATTCGCACAATGACACTGGCGCTCACGAGAATAGATTACACGACGGTGGGAGTTACTTCGCGCAGCACGACCGTGCTGTTCCCTCCGAATGAAGCGAAGCAACCGCAAAAGTTCGCCGTTGCGGATCACGACGGCATACTGCACATCTATGGTAACAAATAGCTTTATAATCAGTCGCGACCTTCGACCTGAATACGACATCCCGAGAAAAAATGATTATATATGAATTTTGTCTATACATGTCTATACATAATCAAGTATAATTATATATAATCTTTTTTCCGGGATTGCAATCCTACTGTATCTTCTTTTCGGTTGCGAGCAGGCATGAAAAAGGGAGAGCTACAGTTGTCGTTTAAATCCCTGCCCGGTCCAAAAATCCACAAAATGGTGCTCGGTGGCTCGATAGGTACGTTGAGGGATAAGGTTTTCATTGCATACGGCAACTCCGTAAAGGGATTCACGAAAAAGGGCAAGCTGTTCTTAGAGTTTGACACCAGCCTTATAGATCCAATTTCCGCGCTGTAAGCCTACCTCATACGCTCATGACTTCCGTCCGATGACTTTTTCGCCTTCTCCGTTGTCCCGCAATTAACTGGCCGAATTTTCACGCAGGTATGTCCACGGTGCGGATCTCGCGGCGTGCGCGCGCGATCTCTATCACAGATACAGAGACTGCAAAGACGCCGACTCGTACCTGGCTGGTGAGACGTTACACGATGTCGTGCTCTTGCCCGGAGAGTACAATGCGGTATACGCTATCTTAGCTTGCGCGGATAGCGCGGTAAGATCGTCTGGCTTGTCCCAGATAGCGCAAAACGTCCCGAGGTCATCCTGGACGTCGGGATATCTCAAGCTATCATCCAGGATGTCCTGGGTATTCGGGATGATTTTGAGACGTCTTGTGCTGTCTGCGATGCAAAATGATTCAAGGTGATGGCTGGAACGTATCGTCAAATATAACTTTGACGAGTCGTTCGAAGTTTGAGTTTGACCTACCCTAAACAGACACCTGAAAAGAGATGCGATTCTGTAACGAGAGCATTTTGCAACTTGCACAATCGTTATCGTTAATTCGTTAACAGTAAAAAATCATTAGACGATGTACGTTCCTCCAGGTGCGCGTTTTGCACGGCACGAGAAGCCCAACGGTCCTCAGACTGCCGAGCGCTCCTATGGTGCTCTCTATATACAGGTAATTGTATCACCGACATTCGCTTCAAATATACACACGTTGATTGAAAAGATATCTGAGAAATAAAAAGTATTTATTCGATGGGGATACCAATAGCATATTTTTACTTACAGTAATACACGCATTTATATACTGAGAAAAGTTTTTTCAAATGAGAAAATATACATTTTCATAAATCTAGCTTCTTACGAAAGCAATCGTTTATTCTATTTAAATAAAAAAATTTAACTTCAAATAAATATGTTATTAATGCTCATTCTGATAGAAATATTTTGCTGAAGGTATTGTGAAATTGATGAAAGTTATTGAAAAATTACTGAATAAATGAGTCACAATTTTCTTTGTGAGATGCAATATAATACTGTAAGATATAAAGAAAGTTAAAGTATACTCTTGAAAAGTAATAAAGAAATTTTGAAATATTAAATATCATAAAATTTACTGGATATAATTGTAATGACTTTCTTTTAAAGAGAAATGACTTTCTTTTAAAGAGAAATCGCTGAAATATCGATTACAGTAACTTTTTAAAATATTGATGATGAAATTGAAGAATTAATTGAAAGAGATTATCAAATACATCTTCATTATATTTTCAGTAAAATATTTTCATCAGGACACCGAATAAAAATGTCTTCATAGATATTTTTCTCTCAGTGCAACTTACAAATTTCTTATCGTGTTTAATGCGATCACGCATCACCTCAGGGAAGGAGAAATACTGTCGAAGGACCGCGTTCTGGTTGGGACCGCGGACGGTAGGATCGGATTGTTGATCCTTCAAGGCAACAGAACGCTCCGGATCACCTGGCTGTTGACGTCGACGGGCTCGGGGATCACGTCGTTGGATATTTACGAGTTGCAGGACGGCATGGATATTCTCGTGGGTCGGCAAGACGGAGTGGTCGAGGTGTACACGTTTCCCGAGGAGGATGTGCCTTCCACTCTGCGCTATCATTATGTGAGCAATGAGGCGACTGTGAAAGTTGTGCTCGTCGCAACTTTCGGTCGGACGTTGACCCGAAGTTGACGATCGTTGTAGAACGCCGGCGAAAGTATCAGCACAATCGTGGGTGGGATAATCGGCGTCGCCAATTATCCTGAGGTTCTCGTCACGACTTATTCGGGCCGGGTATTCGGTTTGACCACTAGTCCTCCTGGACTGCTGGAAGCAGGACAGAGCGACGTTGGCCTGGCCAGGCTGAAACTGGAGATACAACAACTGCATGAGAAGCTCACCGAAGAGAAGGAGACGTCCAATTTTATGCCGGATCCTTTGGCACCTTTGATACTGGCCGTGAATCATAAGTAATTAAGAGAAACAAAATAATTCGCACAGATTTTCTCTCTCCTAAAATCTAAGATCGCCACGAATTGCGACTTCCGATTGAAGTTCTAATTCAAACATAAGGTGGATTATTTGTAGAATGGTGTTGCACAAGGAGGACGCTTCGTATTCGTTGTCTATAGAGCTTGACGCGTCGATCGATAACATCCTGATACAGTCGGACACTCCTATCGATCTGCTGGACACGGAGAACAATAGCGCAGTGGTCAGTTTGTCCGCTTGCAATCCCAGAGAGGGCAATTTCGTGCTTGCCACTTATCGGTGCCAGGTAAACTCGTACACATACAATCGTGAACAGAAAGATTATCACATTTTTTATGAATTCCGCAATCTCGTATCCAACAGAAGAATTTGTTTTTTAGTAATTCTCAGGAGACTTTCATTTTCCTATTGCATACGAGATGCGTTGCGAAGATCATCAAAAGAATTATAACAAGGTTTCTGTCCATGAATATACACGGGAAAAAAAACAATTCCGTTGGTGCAACTGAATTTTCCGTTACTTGAGTACCAGACAAGAGCTCGGTTATAGGTTCCTATAGGAACTTTCTGCTCAGTCGATTGCTCTCAATTGTCTCAATCGAGTTTTAACGCAACCGAATGTTCACACGAATTTTTTCGATGTAACAAAGAGACATCGTCTTACGTTACCGACTTTTCATTTTTTCTCACCGAGCTTTCATCTGGTTCCTATTCGGTTGCAGGGACCGAATTTTTTTCCGTGTATGTACAATGTGATATCGTTTGGGAACATTAATACAATTTTCACGCGAAGAATCGCTTAAACAGATCAACACAAATCGTATTGAGATGCGACTGAGATCTATCGAGGGCCAGCCGGGTACCTTACAGATCTATGTGACGTCTCAGGTATTTCAAACATCGCTTTTTGTTTTCTTGAAACACGTGCACACGTTGTTAATACCGATGATCGTTCGCAGGTACAGCCGAAACGTTGTCGTAAAATCTTTGTTCCCATATACGCCTTGTCTCTACACGTAAGACAACACGAAGATGAAGACAATAGCACGCAGTCCAACGGTCCGTTCAATGAACTGAAGTTGAATGGTAACTTTACGATCGCCGAGGTACGATTTCCAGTCCAGTTGGTTATTTTTGTCACTACAAAGTTTCCCAGCACGCATTTTCTCTCCACGGACGTTCTTCTCTCACCCACCAGATGCACGCGTGGCTCTCTTTAGCGTTACCGGATGTACCCGAGAGGCCTCACGTTCATGACGGTGAGGCCGTACTGGCGTACGTCTCGTCCTTCATCGGGACAATCCTCAAATGCAAGTATAAGTAAGTCTGTAACGTAAAGTCAAATTCGCATTCGTCTCATTGATCCTCTGACGAATCTCAGGAAAGGAAACGCCCTATTCCTCGGCGAGAACATCTCCAGTATCATAATCCTCAGAGACATACTGACCAAGGAAGCGACGAAGCGCAAGATCAAGCTGGACGTATTCTGCGGTAATCGTGGCTCTGTAATCGTTATATCTTTTTGTGTTTTAAATTATATATCGAAAACTTAACCGTAGAACTTAATCGTAAGACTTAGTCGTAAAACGAGTAAAATTGCACGAAAATTCCTCTCACAGAGGTGGCAGACGGAAGCGTGTGCAGAGTACTGGAGCTGATTCTCCCTCGGTTGAACGCAGCCCACGAATTAATGCAGAAGATAAAAGTCCTCGACGCTCTCGACGAGTGGGAACTGAAGTCCAATCCGAGAGAGAATCTGTGCTCCGAGTATCAAGAATTGTGGCAAAAGGAGACGGAGATCAGATCGCTTATGGCGAAGGACACCGAGATTTTGAACAGGTTACACGCGATAATCACCGACTTGTACGTGGATTGGGAACGAGCGAAGCGATCTCGAAGGTAACGTTAAATTACGATCTTTGCAAAAATCGTTCGTGAATTCCTGATACATACAACGACGTTGGTGCAACAGGATCAGTGGCAAGGAGGCTACGGCGAAACTCAAAGACGCACTTGAAACCAGAGACCTGGCCACCATCTTGCAAGTTTTCATCGGCAAAAATGACACAACCATGCCGACCTTAATACCTGCGGCTATTTAGAACGTTAGGAGATCGGCAAAAAGTGGACCAATGTATTTCTATAAACATGTTCAAGTAGAAAATATATTTTTTAACGATGATTCACAATAATAAATCGTTAAATTGTCTACACTTAAAAATGTACAGTCGTGATTAGTACTATACTTACATTTACTTACATACTTATTAATGCGCATATGTATGTATATGTATATTTATATATAAATACACACATATGTGTACACACACATACACACAATTATATATAATTATATTATATATATTTGTGTGTGTGTGTGTGTGTGTGTGTGTGTGTGTGTGTGTACACGTGCGTAATTTTCATGGATCTGTCGTGTTTTTTCCTTTCATAAAACTACAACAGTCCGGTTCCGTGCTCAATTTTATATTCGAATTACTTGCTCTTTTCGTAAGATTGAAAAAAATATTACACGCTACTATAGGCAGTGCGTTAATGCGGTTTACTTATCAGTCATTTGTATTAAATTGGCCAGAAGTAAACAACACAATCCTCCCAACCTAAGACTTGTATAATCGGGTGCATTAAAGCTTTTCAACGAGCTCACAATTCAATCGCCAAAATTATTCTACAATATTTGAAAAACACACTGTTTCACACACAGACACACACACACTCACGCGCGCGTGCTGAATGGAGTATGAATTGACACATACACAGTGAACAGTGTGAAGTTTCACTTTAGGAAAGTACAAAAGCAAGTCGGTTATCGAGAAAACTATTGGACTTCTTGCGAATACGAGAGAACCAAAGTATTAATGCATCCAACTATACAACGAAACGGCTTTGTCCGAAGCTCGATTCTTTCAATCTCTTTATATGAATTCTTTAAATCAGTTTTATGCTAATAATTTAAATATAAATATACTTGCAGAATTTTTAACAGTCCAACGTCCATAATTTCCGCGAAACATGATCTATGCATTACAGACCTCTCTCTTGAATTATACGTCGACTGAACGATTGATCCTATTATTATATAGAGGAGCAGAAATCCCACTCGATGTCCTCGTCGATGTCCTCGTCGATGTCCCTGGGTTATATCAAGTAATATCTGTTTAAAAAGACAACAAATTAGAACAATTTTATTCTCCTGCTACTAGATTCGGATTATCACGTCCAACATCTAATCTAACGACGCCTTACTAGCTAATGGCAGCAGAGAAAGGTGCTCAATGAGCGCTTGGTGCTTATTGTATAAAATATTCTTTTAGATTCTTTATAGATCGAGAAGAATGTAACGATCAGGATCAATAATCATTAAGCGACCATTGAGCTACTTTTTCTGCCAAACTCAGGCAAACTTTCTTACTAACCGGAAGAATCGAGCAGCTCTCGACAGTAACCAAGTGCGTTACTTACATATTGTCACTGTCATTGGTTCGTACGGCAGCCTCCAGCGGATCTCTGTCGACGGTCGTGTCCGTTGGAGACGATACGGTGTACTCCAGCGTGTTCTGCGCTCCCGTGTGCGGCAAGATGCTCTCCGGGCTGTTGTCCGGCGTCACGATCTTCACCCCCGTTCCCTCGACCTCTAACTTCAGATCTCTCACGAGATCGCGAATCGACTGTGCCTGCATCCCTTTGTCGCTCTCCTCCTCCACCGTCTTGCCCGTTACGATTTTGTTGGGCGGCTTGTCGCCCTTCGTTTTCGAGTGGGTGTGCATGTGCCGCTTCATGTCACTACGCACTCGGAACGGCTTGCCGCACACGGCACACGGGTGAGGCTTCTCGCCAGTGTGTATGCGCCGGTGATTCTGCAGATAACTGCTCGCCCTGAACGTTTTGTTGCAGTACTCGCAACGGTAGTTCTTCTCACCGGTGTGGATACGCCTGTGCACGATCAACGAGTACTTCCGGGCGAACTCCTTCGCGCAGTACTCGCACTGGTACTGCTTGTGCTCCGAGTGAATGCTCGTCGAGTGGTACTTGAGGTCGCCCCATTGCCGGAAGTGGCGCCCGCATTCGTCGCACTTGTACGGCTTGTCACCACTGTGAAGTCTCTTGTGCACCTGTGTACATTGATGAGAGAACGAGAGAATTTTGGAATTAGCAATTAAAATCAGAATTAGAATTGACAAAAGACGGAAGGCTCTTTAATATTCAATCATGAAACGGAGATAAAGTCGAACGCAAGTGCTTGTTCGTGTGAAGATTTTTCAAAGTTAAAAAAACTGACCCCACTTGTGATACGCATTATTTTCATTTTTCTACTCTCTCTTCTTTTTCTCTTGTCTCTTATTTCAATCTCTTTTTTGTAATCGTGAATGGGCTATCCGTTTCAAGTAAATAAATAAATTATTGGAGCAAGGGAGAACCCTTTACCCGGTCTTTAATTTTCTGGTTAACTTGTGGTTTAGATTCGAATTGATGATAACGCAAAAATTGTGTTTTTCTATTCGCAGTTAATCATTAAACTGATAGTTTTATAGTGGTAACTTTCTGGAAATTTAACGATTAACCGTAAATAGAAAAACATGATTTTTACATTGTCATCAGATTAAGCCCAAACCAAAAGTTAGTAAGAAAATGAAAAACCGGGTCTAAGCTCTCCTTTAAAGAATCTTCATTTTACGCAAATAACTACTCGCATTCGAGTTCTCACAGGTCCTTTCTTCTATCTCGAGGAGGAATCAAATTGTTACAAACGCCAATTTACATAAAATTAAGGCGAAAAATAAATAAATAAGTAAAAAAAGTGGTCTTTCACCTTCAACGCGCTGGCAGCAAAAAAACGCTTGCTACAGATCTCGCACTGGTGCGGCCGTTCCCCGCTGTGAGATCGCATATGGTAGACTAAACTATTCTTGTGGTGGAATAAACGACCGCACTGCGGGCACGTTAATTGTTCTGTTTCGACAAAGAAATAGAGAACATGATTCTTGGAAATACCCCCTCAGATTCGCCGGGAAGCTTCACGAGGAAAACTGTACGTACCTAGCCTCGCTTTGATTCGCGATCTGGGCGACTTAGCCCTCTTTCTCTTAGTCCTCTGCGGACTATCAGTCTTCGATCTCTCGTCCAAGCTTTCCTCGCTAACGACCGACATATGGTCCCTCGGTGGCTGATCGGTCCCCGTGATGCTGGGGATAGTCCATATTGTCGACTCGTTCGTGGAGGGAAGCGAGGACTCCGTGTCTTCGTCGATATGCGCGCCGGTTTCCTCCACTGGGAAATAGGAAGATTGAAATTGCGAAACTGTTTCCGCAGCAAGTGTTCAAACGGGAACGTTCAAACAATGAACGGCATTCTTTCTCACCTACACCTCGAATACCCTCCATTAGGTCCTCAGGTTCGCTGAATTCTTCGATCACAGTGGTATCTAAATTGTGCACCGTCTCTGGCACTGATATCGTGACATTGGTATTAACCGCTTGAGCTATTCGCGTCTCTTGTTTCACCGGTTCGTAATGCACCTGCAAGTTAATTTTTTTTATCATGCAAAGACGTGAGACGATGATATGTGCGATGTGTGTATTGTAGGAGTTTGAATTGGGCCTCGATGTACCTTCAAGTGCTCGAAGAACTTCAACTGGCTGCTGAACTTGGAGCTGCACAGCTCACACTTGAAGATGTTAGCCTGTGCCTCGCTGACGGAGTCGACCGCCACGTCCTCCTCGATCGACTTACCACTGTCTTTCCGCGCGGCGTTCTTCTTCGTGTGCTGCTTCAACTTACGAGGTATCCTTTTCTTGTGCGGCAAAGTTCTCTTGGGCCCGGACGCCGACGTAGCATCCTCACTACTCTCCGCGGAAACCTCAACGTCGTATTCACTTTTCACATTGATGAACTCTTGCTTCACGTTCTGCGTGATCCTCTTGAAGGACTGCAACGTCGGATAGACAGCCGGCGGGGCGTTTGGCTCGGGTACATCTTCGATGGCGTACGAATTCACCGGTGCCAAGGTCTCCAGATGAGAAACATCCGGCAATGTCGGGTCCTCGTGCTGAGGCTGAATGTGCAGCTGCTGTTGCTTCTGCTGCTGGTGCAACTGTACCGCGACCAGGGCCGCAGCCAGTCTGCGGTCCTCCTGCATCACACAATTTACATTCTACATGCAAGTTATAATACATAGTTCCTGGATACTAAGTAGCAAGCACTAGTAACTAGTGTTACAACCTCGGTCAGTTCATGCGACAACAAGTCATCCTCGTAATACTGAGTAGGGGTGCCATAGTCCGCACCGACTCCGGCATTAATCATGTCCACAACCATCCCCTCTGAGATTAATTCACCGTTCAAAGCTAACAGTGGTACTCCTTTGCTCAATGACTCCCCATCCGCTCTCTGAATGGTGATGTACTGAGCACCTTCCATCCCCTCCAAGAGCACAGCTTGTGCTTCCTCCGTTGTGACTTCCATAATTGAATATTCTCAATACTGATATAATGATTATTCGCTCTCTCTTTCTTTATCTCTCTCAAAGCTTATCTAGTTTTATAGATAGCATCCAACTATCTAAAAAGATCAGCTCTTAATATCTACAAAAGAAAGTCAATTTAAGAAGATTAATTTTCTCGGGTACTTTGCAATTACAAATGACAAGATTGAAGCAGAAAGAATTATACCATCTATATTCATACTTTGATATCTATATTCTCTCTTGCGTATATTCTTAAGTATTCGAAATAACAAGTTATTCCTATCTTGGGAAAATAATACACAAGAAATACAGGAAAAGCATAAGCGAGGAGAATGGAATCGAGTGCGCTCACGAGGTTCGAATTTGGCGCGAGTGCGTGCTTTAGGGCTGACAGTGAGACCAAGGTCACTGCACCCAGGGCACTCGGAAAATCTCACCTGCATCTTGATACGCGTCGCACGAGTACAAATTCGTTCATTCCAACTCCCGTTTATCGTAATTCGCGCGACCGGCCGTGCTTCTTGTCTTCTCCTCGCGAAATTCAAGCAACATAAACAATGCGAAATATTGAAACACTGTAGGACAAAATGTGACAACAATGCCCAGCTCTTGACGCCATTAGACCGGATGTACCCCTCCCACGTGAACACCCAGTGCGGGCAACATCAGCGTAAAGTCTTGGGAAACGTCCCTGGCTTGTCGGATGAGATCATGTTGCCTCCTGTAAAATCTGATTCCATTCGTAAAAAAATTAACGAATTCCTGATTTTCACGCATCACCTTCGACGATAATTTTACGCAATAATAATTAATTACTGTACAGATACAAATGTAGGATAAATCAAGCGCGAGTTAAGTGATTACGAATACATCGTATTATAATACGCGCGACAATGATTCATATGCGATGTAATAAATAAGGAATTTTACAACAGCTACAGGTGACGATACGCCGAATGTTCGGACGGCTTTTCACTCTGTATCTCTTCTGTCGCCTCGAGAAACTTTCTGTCCGCACTTTGGCGGCTCTGAGAGTCCTCTATGCGCTTTATTCCGAAACGGCCAATCTTCCGGTTTCTAATGGCTGTGCAAAATATCGCGGAATGTCAAATTAGCGTGTATAGCGAGGGTAGCGTGTGCGTAATTTTCCGACACGACACAGGCGCGTTCGAGCCATCGAGAAGATCGGCCGCTGGCGTCGCCATCGTTCAGGGATTAATTCGTCGAGACGAAACAGTAAATAATTCACATGCGCGTTACATCGGGTAAATCGAGTTGTAGGGTTAAGAGGAGTCTTACACCTACGCTGTCACTGTCAGCTGATTCATTCTCTCGCTAATCAGTTTTTATGCGTCTTTCACTTTTTTCTCTCTCTCTCTCTCTCTCCTCCTTCACGTTGAAACGCAAGAGGTGTTTCACTGTCTCTTTGATGCGATCATTGAGGAACGATTAATGAATGGAATCTTGCGCAAAATGTTTTTGTAACGAAACACCAGGCGAGCTGCATCGCGTTTTCCGAGAAGTAAATATTATGGCCACTTTGGCCGATGACGAGCTGTATGAACTTTGGATGCGATTTCTGTCTTTGCGTAATTTCCGACGCGCGGACTTATCATGCGTAGACGATAAAACGCGTGACTGTATGAACTTTCAGATTCAGACCAATCAGTCCGAAATTATGTGACGGTGCCCAAAATATCCGAGAGCGATGGCATCGATCTGTCGACGCTGGAGATTATGGATATTGCCCGTGCTGACTTGCCTATATGCACTGATCATTGTTATACTCGTACCAATCTTGTTGGTTAATTCTATTAAGAATGGCTTCAAGAAGCAGGATCAGGGTGCATTGGTGGGTGGTGCTTTCGTTTTGCTGGCACTGCCCATTGCCTTTTATGAAATTGTCCAGCATATGATATACTATACGCAACCTAGGCTACAGAAATATATAATAAGGTGAGTCATTTTATTATCTCTGGGAAGAAAGAAAATATAAATAGATTTATACCTATACTTATCTGCACAATCTTATCTTTCAATTAAATAATGCCATATATGAAGAGGATTGACTTTATCTTACGCGATATGTTCTTGTTTTTAAGGATATTGTGGATGGTACCCATCTATGCAGTGAATGCTGTAAGAAAAAGTTCCAAATACTTTTTTAAAAAGATGATTTAAAAAGGTGAATATCTGCTCGTTTATTTAATAAATATCTTCCGTTTGCACAGTGGTTAGGTCTGGTATACCCCAAAGGCAGTATATACGTAGACAGTTTGAGAGAATGCTACGAAGCTTATGTAATATACAATTTTATGATGTATCTATTGGCCTATCTGAACGCTGATCACCAATTGGAGCATAGACTGGAGATTTCCCCTCAAGTACATCACATGTTCCCTCTGTGCTGTCTTCCCGATTGGGAAATGGGGAGAGAGTTTGTACATATGTGCAAGCATGGAATTTTACAATATACAGCTGTCAGGCCTATAACAACTGCAATTTCATTGTAAGGAAAGCTCATTTGAAATTCTTTGTAATAACTTCTGTGGCAATATGAGGGAGGGAGTTGCATCTGATCGTTCTGTTTGATTTTGCAGCATCTGCGAGCTGAATGGAGTTTACGGAGAGGGCGAATTCCGAGGAAACGTGGCTTTCCCTTACATGATCGCTCTAAATAATCTGTCGCAATTCGTTGCCATGTACTGTCTGGTACTTTTTTATCGTGCCAATGCGGAAGCTTTGAAGCCAATGAAACCAGTCGGAAAATTCCTATGTATTAAAGCTGTAGTATTCTTCTCATTCTTGTATGTATTATACAATACATTCGTATATTTAAAAGTAATTTAATCGAATATTTAAGAGTAAGAGCCACACAAATATAAGTACAGACAGGAACAGAAAATTATATGTATCGTTTTCTTCTGTTGCAGTCAAGGAGTGATAATATCTCTATTAGTATACTTCGACGTTATATCTAGTATTTTTAATACGGACGATACGGACTATATCAGGAATATATCGTCAAAGTTGCAGGATTTCCTAATTTGCATAGAAATGTTTTTAGCTGCTGTAGCTCACCATTACAGTTTTTCTTACAAACCATTCGTCAATTTAGCGCAAGGTCAAGCATGGTGGGACGCATTTAGGTACGTGAAACACTCTGTTTGAAAACGTATCAGTGTGAATTCATCTGTACTCTGCGTGAAAAGAAGAAGCCAATGTCCATTCCTTCAGTCTTCAGTTACAAGTTGTTTTATAATCCTAAAACTTCTACAATCGAAGAGTGAAGAAATATTACAATAGCAAAGATTCTATATAAACTAACCGTTCGTTTTACCTTACCGCAGAGCAATGTGGGACGTTTCCGACGTGCATAACGATATAAAAGAGCACTTGGGCGTCGTCGGCTCGTCTCTAAGTCGCAGGATACGTGGACGCGGCGCATATCAGCAGGCTTGGGGCAGCGCGACTGAGCGCACGTCGCTGTTACCCGAGGGTACGGTGGCGACGGCCAGAAGCGCTCCTGCCTGCTCATTCTCGGGCTACCACACGGCCGAGGCCGGGCCGAACAATAATCCATCCGCTGGCGAGTTCGAGGAAGCGGTGGCGGATGTGCAGGATAACAGTAATACCGTCAACACGTAGCCAGATATCGAAATCCATCCGCCCGGTATTCGCCGATCGGTGTTTGCGAGGACCGGCGCACTTTAGCAGAGAGATGACTCCTTAGTATTATTTTTAAGCGAGAAAAAGTATATAGTTTTGCAACAGCGCGCTCCTCCCGTGCTCTTGTACAAATCATCGTCGTCGTCACCATAATACACCTGCTGTCACATCACACACACGTCGTATCGCGTTCACACCGGATAGAGCTGCACGGAATATATTCCGATATCGATACCGTGGAAAATACCACCAGCTTGTAATCGCGATTATTAATTCGGAGGGTGATTTGACTGAAAGTTTAATATAAGTAACATTTTTCTAAATGAGTCGAGTTCGAAAAGTCGATTGAAGAAGAAGAAGAAGAACGCGATTCCTGCCGTTTGCTTTCCCTCTCGTAACGCCGATCCCGAGTCGACCGAGGGGGAGTCTTTAGCGAATAAAGGGACATCCGGTGGGTATGCGACAACCTGTATAAAAAAACGCACGATCCAAAACTTTTAGAAAATTTGATACTGCGTCGATACGCAAGTGGCGAGTTTTGCGGAAGAAACGGAGAACCGCTTGCTACGTTCTTTACTTTGCGAGAAACGCTCGTACGCTTTACGTTACCAATGATGTACTCTACCAAATAATGTACATACGTTTGTACACGTACATAGAAGAAACACCACCCGTACAATGATACACTTGTACATACCTTGGACGACCAACGTGTCTTGATCACATGACGCGTCTGATAAATGTACACACCCGGCACCGTCGGTGCATTTCAGTTTCAGTGCGGACCTCTTCCGGGTCAGGCGCATCAATTTTGTGTCCAGATACTGGGTGAATCGATGATCTGTTTGCGATATATTTTGTACGACTATATACACACAGTAGAAAAATTTGGTGTTAAAAACGGTTTACTGAAATCTTGTGTTAACATAGGAAATATGTTTAAAAATTAAACCATATGTTGACAAGTTGAATGTGTTAATTTAATATTATATTTGTATACTTTTAATACACTCCCCATGTTGAAATAACGCAAAATTTTCTACTGTGCAAGCAAAAGATACATTCTACTCGAGCTAAAGCTTATAAATCAAGACTGAAAGTCACTGACGATGCCGTGTCTTATTTTTCTCGATATATATTAAACAAGGGTCACAAAAAAAAACAGCCATATCCGGTTTACATTAGGCACTCAGAATCTCTGCAATCCTTCTTCGCTTTGTACGTACACACGCGAGTATAATCCGCACTGTATTTATAATTTAAACTTATTTTATATATAATTACAGTATATATATGTATCAGAAATAAAGGCTGTGTACGTTTACTACAAAATCAGTCAAGAAGCGATTCTTCGAAGAAAAGACTTTCCCCTCTGCTGTGCGAAAAATTTCGTCTTTTTAGTTTGTACCTGAACAATATTATATTTTTCTTAATTGCACTATATTATATTTTGCTGTTATATTGTCGCATTGTTACATATATTTAAAGTCGCAAGGAGTACGAGAAGAAAAAGAAGGAATAAGCTAAAAGAGAATAGAACTCATTTTGTATATTGCCGCCTCCTTTCCGCTTTAAACCAATTTCCGTCGCGTTAGAAGATAAGTACTCTCATTGGAGGACTATCAGCTGCGTTCTATAGCTGCGTTGAAAAAAACGTTTAAACTGTTTTTAAACCAAGTGTACGGTGAAGATTTCTGTGACGTTACTTTGCTGTGTAAAACAGGATACCGGATAAAAAGAAAGGTTAAAGACACATCAATTACATATAACAGCATCGGGACAAAATTACACTGAAATACGACATGCAAGATACGAAGGAAATGAACGGAGAAAAGGTGAGTCAAAAACACGAGGAGTATCAATATTTGCGACTTATCGAAAAAGTTATCAAAACTGGAGGAAAGAAGAGTAATCGCACTGGTGTCGATACGTATTCTATTTTTGGCACGCAAATGCGATTTGGATTACGAGACGGTAAATACATTATATAAAGATGTATATAACATATATATATATATATATATATATATATATATATAATATATTTCACATATATTTAGTTATACAGAAATTTGGAGGAATGTTTATATTTGAGGATTATTATTTCGATAGGTGTCTTTCCATTACTGACAACTAAGAGAGTATTTTGGAAAGCAGTGGTTGAGGAGTTGTTGTGGTTCATCAAAGGATCGACAAATTCTAAAGTATTAACAAACAAAGGTGTACACATCTGGGATGAGAATGGTTCACGTGCCTTCTTGGATTCCTGTGGTTTCACTGATAGAGAAGAAGGTGATTTGGGACCTATCTATGGATTCCAATGGAGACATTACGGTGCTGAATACAAAGATATGCGTGCAGATTACACAGGACAAGGTATTTTTTCTCAAGAATGTTTTTAGATTCTTATCTTATTTTCTTCAAATAAGTCTCTAGTTTTGCTTTCTGAATCTACCAATAACGTATCTGTTGTGAGAAGAGATACATAATTAAAACTCTCATTGAAAGTGAATTAAGCCATGTGTTCGTTTTTCCAGGAATAGATCAACTGAAGGAAGTTATTCACAAAATCAAGCATTCCCCAGATGACAGACGTATTATAATGTCTGCTTGGAATCCAACTGATATTCCAAAAATGGCGTTGCCACCATGTCACAGTTTCATCCAGTTTTATGTGAATAATGGAGAATTGTCTGGGCAGCTTTATCAAAGAAGTGCAGATATGGGTTTGGGAGTACCGTTTAACATAGCATCGTATTCTTTGCTGATTTATATGATCGCTCATGTTACTGGCTTAAAGGTGAGGGATCTATTTTTGTATTAAAAAAATTTATTGCCATGATAGTATATATATATTTTTAACAGTGAATAGTATGTATACTTTGTTGTCCTCTCGACTACCGAATTCGCACTGTGCGCCACAGATACCTGGCGTATCGAAAAGGTTAAAGAATCCCCCAAGATAATATTATCTACTTTCTTTTATTTCCAGCCAGGAGAATTTGTACATACAATGGGAGACTGTCACGTTTATGTCAACCATGTAAGCGCTCTTGAAGAACAAATTCAACGCGAACCACGAGATTTTCCTAAATTGAAGATAATACGGGAGATCAAAGATATCGACGACTTCGTTGCTGAGGATTTCGAGCTGATAGATTATAATCCGCATTCCAAACTGTATATGAAAATGGCTGTTTGAGGTATATCTCTTAAAACAGGGCTCGAATAAAACAGGGTCTACAATGAGAATTTAAAACGTAAGACTTAAGAAATTGACCAATCACCATTAAATTACAGAAGGAAAATCAATTATGTTTTGTCAATTTCTTAAATCTTACATCTTAAATTCTCATTGTAGACCTCCGCTTATACTACGGAAGTGACGGTTTATGATCGATTATCTGTTGGCAGACAAATCTCGGGAAATAAGATCAGCCAAGCTACCACGCACAGCCGAAAGATATATATCGGTGGAGGCATTGTTATGCAACTTGAGCGCGAGCGTGGCATGGTAAACAGACGCACCGGTCTGCTATGATGAAAGAGAGGTCTCGGGTTCGATTCCCAGCAGAGCCAGGAAAATTTTCATGTGCTCGTGGCTCTCCTCTTCGATAGTCTGGCAAACCACTAAGAGTTTATTCACGCCACGGAAACCTCTTCAAAAATTTGCCGTGTTCTATGTTCCGATGTGGGATAACGGGAATTATAGCATAGCATAGCATTGTTATGCAATTGTCCGAAAAACAATGTCCCAGTATGTACTATAAATTTGAAACCAACAATATGCACTTTTAAATCACTACAGCGGCAGCACTTCGTTCGACCTCTCGACGAAAAAGGTGTTGGAATTGTCACGGTAGCTTGGCTGTGTGCATATTATAAAATCTTTGAGTCATAGAGCAATTTCCGAACCCCGTCGGATAATTTGAAGGAAGATCTAGGTTTTATATATAGCCGTAAGATTCGTTTAATTTCCGCAATAATTGTGATTAATGAGGTGACATATCAATCTCCCTGCTTAACATACTTAAACTGAATGAACATGCTACGTTCTCCGAACGGATATTCGTCGTCAGAGATATCGATTAGTACTGCTTCGGTTCTCTTTCTCTCTCAATTACAGTATTATTTTTCGACTTAAGTGAGGCGTAAAAAAATTATTTCTAATAGCTTGATTCTTGCGGACTGTGTCTGATAAATGGTAAATATACTTTATATCATAACTTTTTGCTATAAATAAATAAATTATATATATATATATATATATATATANAAGGTACAGGTTTATTCAGAATATAATTTTTATTAGAAAATTATAAAGTCCAATTATATATATATATTATATATATATATAATATATATATATAATTGGACTTTATAATTTTCTAATAAAAATTATATTCTGAATAAACCTGTACCTTAATTATACATCAATATCTTTTCAATACCAGTCATATGCGGTCCACGTGAGAGTTCATTCGTAGTCGTCTTTCTTACTTAAGTAAAAATCATGTCGCACACTACCTTTCAATTTTCTCTATATCACACAAGTGTAATTTTCCAATCGATCTCGCATGATACGATTGACAAGCATGAATGATCATAAAAGGCCTTATATAAGTAGCTCCCAGATACAACAAAATCATGGTTCCTATATTATAATGATTATATAAATTCGATATCTTTAAACAGCGGAAACAATTAATCCTCGCACTGTACATACAAGAAAATTCTTTCGAATTACGAAGGAGGATCCGGATAAAACTTATCGCGCACAAATATAAATGTAATAAAAAAAAACAACTTAAAAATAAATTTTGCACATAATCGATGCCTTCATCGGCGTGAAAGTATATGACCAAGTTGTATTGCAACCTTTATTGTTGGTGGTTCCTTCCCGATATTCCCGAATATTTACGAATTTTGGTTAGGTACAAGAGCGGTAAACCGTTGTGGAAAAAAAAATGACCTATACAAAATTCAGAAATAATTCTTGATTCTCACAATAGCCCGGCGGGCCTTATAATATCTCGTAAATCTTCTTAGAGGGGACTTTTGTACGTTGAAGGCTAGCACATTTGTACATCATTTGACTGCGAAGTACTTAACTGATGCAGTTGCTGAGTGAGCGCCAATGTGCCACATTCATTCACTGTTATAATCACCCAGATTACCTCTACGGAAAACAAAGAAAAGGAAGGACATAAATGAATAAATTTCGAGGGGATTGATATCTAATCGATTGTACGGCAGAGAAATTAAATTATGCCAATTATGCTGAGGATTTGTAACTTACCGCCGAAATAGATGCCAGTGGCTGTCATCATTCTCCATTTACTCTGGTAGACACCAGTTTCGCTAGGACTCGACAGAGTTACGCTCAATTCTGTGGTCTCTTTGGGGCCTAATGGTGGAACTGCTACACGTGCAACACCCATTCGTTCTCCACTGATAAGCTCTAGGTGAATCCCGTTTGGCCAAGCTTCTGTACCACTGTTTTGTATGCGCCATGACTTTTGGAAGTTTGTACTTGGCGGTACAGACTCCCCCTCGCCGATCGTGCTGTCACATATCAGTGTCATACAGGGAACTTTGAGGGGTGACTGGAAATCGATGTAACTGCAAATTGCCGCTTGTAGATTCCTGGAACAGAAACAGGGAGTGAGGTACATGTCACAACAATATTCAGAACAGCAAAGCAAGACCTATGCTCCTCGCAGTTTGTTATTCTAATACACCTATCTTCTATGCTCATTCATTCGTTGTGTGTTTGTTGTGTGTGTGTTATATAAAAAAAAAATATGTAAAACTAAGATAAGGTCAACACTGTCATATGAGATTAGAGCGATGGGTTCTAAAGCGAAGCAACCTCTCGCGGAAGAGGGGAAGGGGGCTTCCTCGATCGGATTTCTGGAAACTACCGAATTCAGATCTAGCCATTTAATTCCCAGCACCGTTAATCGTCCTGGAAAGGTCCGCTCTTTCCGGAGCTACACTTCTCTGCACTCACTGCGCGTTCTCCTTTTTCTCCGGATCCGTTTTTTCCAAAGCACGACAATATGTTTGTCCCGTTCGAGGTGCAAACGGTACACGGGGGTGCAGACAGACCGAGCAGGCCCAAGGAAAACAATACCCTCCGCGGGGGGTCGCAGTAAACATGGCGATGTAAGGTTATGTCCGTTGGCAGTGTACACAGTGGCGAAAAGCGCAATGGGGTAGCTGAGGGCGGACGCTCAATTACCAGTTGTTCATCTCCAGGAAGAAGGCGGCAGACGTCTCATTCAGGTGGCTGCCAGCCAGCAGCTTCTGCAGCTGCTTCACCAGGTCGTCTTTGTCCGTGGTGCCCAGACAACTGAACTGATGCAGCAAATGATGGTCCAGATCGTTGTCGACGTTCATGGTGCGCGCAGTTTCGTTCGGCCGGCTCAACAATAATAATGCTCCATGTGACGGTGCTGTCACGTTATATGGCAATGCGCCCTTCCCGCGCCCTTGATCCTCGTCGTCGTCGTCGCGTCCTCCTCAGTAACGAATTTTAAATGTCATTCTCCGCACGACGTTCGTCCGTGTATGCAATAGAGTGCACGCACATCCGCGGTAACCAGTGACGTCGCAATCGCTGGGGCGCTGCAGGCGGCTGATTTCTCTCCCCTCCCTCCCTCACCCCCTTCGCCCATCTCATGCGCTGATAAGGTCGCATAAATCGCTTTTTCGCGCTCTCTCTTTCTCTCTCCTTCCCTCTCTCTCTTTGTATTCCTTTCTCTTTTGTTGCGATTTCCCCCCGATCCCTCCTTCTGTTCCACCGTCAACCGACGCGATCTCTCTATATCTTTGTCCTGTCGTCGCGGATGTTCCGGTTCGGACTTTTCCAGGTCGTCCGCCGATCACCGCTTGTTACGTCCCTAAGGAGTACACTCGACGTGAGAAGCTGCACTCGATCTCCGTCTCGCGGGTACAGCTCGTACAGGAAAGCTGCAATAAACGCTGGCTCCTCGTCACGGCGCATGCCACCTTGACCTTGGCGCCGGTCGAGGAAGATAGGATATTTTTTTCTAGAAACCGATTCGGCGCGTCTCCCTGCGTCCCGATCCCACCACGATCGCGTTCCGTGCATACAGGGCACGTTGATTATCCTTGATGCGCCTGGTCGCATGAACGCGCTCGTGCACGCGTACGTTCCGGGTTGCCGTGCCCCAGGAGTCGAACTCGGCGCGCCCGGGTTTGAATATCGAACGAAAGGAACAAGTGTACTTTGATGTAGAAATGCGTCTTTTCAATAAAATTTTCATAAGTATATACGTTTGTGGAAAATTGTGGAAAATTATAACTTCTTTAAAGATGTAATTATTTTTAATATTAATTTTATTGGATTATAATTTCACTTTATATTCATTAATTTCCTTTTATTAGTTTTACTAACACTTATAGTTTAAACAAGTTTTTTCTTTCAATTCTTCCGCGCATATTAATTACAAATAATATTTCTACACCATGATTTTAATATTCAGGAATATTATATTATCAAGTAACAGTTTAAGAACAACTGTAAAATATTATGTCAAAATGTTTATAAAATTCACATAAAAATAATGTAAAGGTTGATTTTAAAGATTGATTTAATGTCTTTTATTTCTTAGAGAAATGCTCTATAGTAAATAAAAAAAAATTATAATTTCGATCGTAGTTGTGTTTAACATGATATGCATTCACTGTGAGTACATTTATTCATCGCGAAATCAGCGATACGCACGTCCTGAAATAAAAATAAAAATAATAGGCGTTTCGGGAGACGGAGTTGGTGAACTTGAACAATGCAGCGCAACTTTCGGGCGCACGCGAGGCGAATAACGGCGGCGGCGGCGTCGGCCAGTGCGCGCGCGGCGCGGGACAGCCGACGTACGAAATAAATGAGTGGCGCGCATCGCGCGCGGTTCGCGTAGAGACGCTCTGAAAGCGCTCGATCGCGACGAGAAAAATCGACGGCTCACTTCGGAAGCGTGTCCCGCGCCGGTTGTGCGCGACAACGTCGATCGAGCCGCAGGCGAATCGCACGTGAATATCGCGATGGCGGAACACGCTTAAAGGGTGGACGCGGCCGTTCATTCAGTCCGATCTCGGGGGAGAGGCAACGCCGAGTTGGCTCACCGGGAGGCCGATTCAAATACTCGCGTCTTGTCCGACGATGATCGTTCCGATTAACAGTTCACTGAGATTGAGAGAGAAAGTATAGTTCGTCGTGCGTCGGGGATCACGTAAGAGCAACAAACAAAGGCATCGAGCAGAAGCGCAAAGGTATCGTAACGTTTTCTCGAATTTTTGATATCTCGCTTGGCCGACGGTGCGTGCTCGGGAGATTTTCATGTATTTCACGGAGATACGCTGAAATTTCAATCGCATTGATCTAAATTAGTATAAATTAATCGGTCGACTCATGTCGCGAGGGGACGTCAAATAAGAGGCGATAGTTTCTCGGAGATTCACCGGCTCAGGATTGCGTTTTCTCCGTTTATTCTCGTCGACTCTTCGTCCCAAATAAAATAGATGAATTGAACGGGGAAATAAGTTCACTTAAAAATTCGATCCGTTAATTGACGGGCATCATTCGGGCCGAAAGTGAGCTTTTCAATTGCCTCATCTTTAGAGGATTTATTCAGTTTACAAAAATTTAGTTCAGTTTGATTCGGCGATTCAGACAGTGCGGATCCCCGTCAATTTCTGCCGACCAGCTATTTCTCGCAGGGCAAGATCCCGCCCCGCCATTTCGCGTCGGCCGAGAGCTCTCGAAAGCCAGCGGGATGATCGGGCCATCATCAGGAACAGCTGGCGACGTGACGGAGGGCCAGTGCCAAGCGATGCCATCCAAGCGTAAGGTCTTCGACGACCTGGACATCGACAGTTTCTGCGAGGAAGTCTGCCAGACGAGTCGCAAGCGTTACCTTCAAGAGTTGGAGACGCCGGTGGAGTTCGTGGCGTCCAACGAGATTATCGCCAACACGGCTCTGTTCTCGCCGATGTCCGCGCAAGAAGCCGTCGAGGAATCGCCAGTGGCGCGTCTGGAGGTGCTGCTGGTGAACGGTACCAACTGTACCTGGACGACCGTGTCCGAGTTGGAGCAGCAGCAGCAGCATCTGGAGCTCCTCACGTCCTCGTCCTCCACGTTGTCGACTTCCGTTTCCTCGTTGGCCTCCACCTGTGCCGAGCGGAACCAGCAGCATGCGATCCAGGACGCCTTTATTGTCGAGCAGACGCGTTATCAGCCGACGGTGAATTACTGGGAACCGGTCGCCGAGCCGTCGGTCGTTGCTTCGGCCATTCAACAGAACAAAGACACGGCGTCCAGCCATCATAATCATCAGCAACAGCAGCAGCAGTTTGAGGACCAAGAGAACGGGAACCTGTCGTGGTTGTTGGACTTCAAGTTGGACTCCTTCATCGATGCCGCTGACGACAGGTCGACATCCGTGGCATCCGTGACGACGAAGGACAATCACTGTGGTAAGGAGGATGCAGAAGATTCCGCTAACGTGAACGCTTCCGCTAAACGCTAAAGTCAAACATCCACCGTATAAATCGGAGGAAAATTTAAGAAGACGGATTTCAAAGGAAAGGAATCTTTTTACGAAGACAAAATTTTTTAAATTTATAAAAAGCACTAACCACATTGTTTGGCTCTTATATAAATCGCTAAAAAAATTTTAATTTCAATTTCAATTCTCTAAGAAACGAAACGTTTCACGCATCATTCGGGGGACCAACGGGTGCGCGGCGTTTTTCCCGCTTTAGTCGACTTATCGGGTGTAAGAATGTGATGTATTTGTCGTGTGCGGCTCTCGTTAACGAATTTTACAGTCTTGCGGCTAATTGCACGTTTTCAGGCAATAAGAGCAAACCGAACGGCCGGTCGCATGGCTCCAACTATACCGGCGACGTCCGAAGAGGACAGAGTAATCACGAGAGCTTGTCGGCCTATCGGCAGGACTCGAATCAAACGGCTTATCCCGCCAACGGGATCGACAATCGGAATCTATCGTCTTCGCGATCCAACGGGCTGAAGAAGCCGCCCTTCACTTACACCGAACTGATAGAGCACGCTCTTCAGGAGAGAGGCGAGCTCACCGTCTCCGCCATTTACCAGTGGATTTCGTAAGTCGTCAATAAGAAACTTGCCCTCCTGCTGCTAGTCACAAAGCTCCGACTGTTCCTTTTATTTTCCTCGCAGGAAAGCTCTTGCCGATAATATCGTTGATAGCCGGTGTGAACGATTAAAATCTTCGCGTTTTTCTGTTACAATTACTGTTAATTAACGGCATCTTCTAAAATTAAAGAGCGTTTTATCTTTTCCCCTCTGCTCTTGTGTATTCTACGGATTTTCCTTCAATTCATTTTTCCTTCCCCAAATCCCTCTTCTTTGAAATTTCTCCTCTGAAATTTCCAGGCGAAAAAGAACAATTTAAAGAATACGAGTGAATTGTTACGAGGTTGAGAAGCGAGGTTTATATATGTCGTGAAAGAACAATACAGGATACGTTAAAACCGCCGGTGTCTTTTTTATTGTTTTTTATGTATCGGCCGCGTATACACAGGAAGTTTTCCACGAATTTGCACGAGCGCGGTCCGCGCGTCGATGCGCGGGGTAGATCGGCGTTGGGGGTGGGCCTCCGGGTGGTACCCGTTGGTACCACTGCCCCCGTTGCTTGGCACCACCTGGTACTGGTACTCCTCACCCTTCTCGCTACTCGTTATGGCCCTCACACGAATGCGCACAATTTACTGCTCCTGTGCTTTCACCTGTTCGATCGCGCGAGCTCCTTGGAAGAAGCGTGTATAGATCGTCCAGGCCGCGCAGAGCCGCTCGAATAATTGAGTCGTAAGAACCGTCCGACAGCTCTCCACGAACACCAGGACGCAAATTCAGAAATATATTAAAACAATGACACGCGGATCTCCCGCTTCCGGCAGAACTCGAGTTGTCAATCAAATCAGACCCGACATCTCAAAGCGATCGCTTTCAAATCGTGCGTTCTTGCCCAGACAGCACAAATGTCCAAAATACGTTTTAGAGACATCTAAAGGTTCTCTAAAACAAGTAATCTTTAAGATTTGTATTTAATACAAGATATTTATTGCCTAGAAAAGACAAAGTATTCTCAGGGAATTTTATTGGAAATCAGGAAATTTAGATATTAGCACTCTTCTTTTATGTTTATAATAAATTATCTTTTATTCTATATCTACGTATATAATTTAAATGTTTTAAATCATATTGTTTTGATAGAACACATGATTTTACGACTAATCCGATATTCTATATTGAAGACAACGATTTTGTATTAAATGCAATTTTGTTTATTTAAGACAGATATTTTTAATTTAATAGTGTTATAAAAGTAGGATTTTGTACCGGTTGTGCCTAATTTATTTGTTCGTAACTTTTGAAAATAAAATTTGAAAATTTTGTGTAATAGAAAATATTTATTTTTATAGGGTCTTTGTAATTTCTTTCAAAATTTTGCAAATTTAATAATTGATTTACAGTCACCGATGTGTAATATCATACATGATTCCCCCAAAGGAGAAACTCAAATCTAACTCTAAATTCAAGTCCGGATATCTTACGTGAGACACGTTTCAAATACGTCTTGAGAAAAGCGGTTAGATCAACGAAATCGATGGTCAGCTTCATTAAAAAAATATTGTGTCCTCTGAACGAATTACACGTTGGTGTAACAATACGTTGCGTTGATACTGTCGCTGACATTGAAATCGCCGTCGTTGAATCAATAGGTGACTCATTGCAGCGACTGTGATTTGTTCAATAGACTATACGTTGTGCTCGAAAAAATCTGTTTCGTTTGACCGAAGTTCTGTTGATCCCACCGTTTTTTTCTCGGTTTAACGACTGTTAATACACATTTGTGGTCGTCTAAGCCGGCAACTCGAGAATATTTATTCGGTTGCGATTTGCCCGTCGTTTATCCGCGATACGACGTTGGGAGGAGAGGGATTCGTTAAATTGTTCGCAAGTGACAACGCTCGCCGGCGATCATCGTGACCAGCGGAGCGGGTAAACACGCCATTTAGCATTTCAAATACACCCTCGGCTCGCCTTTCGCCTCGCAGTCTTCCACAAAACCCCGTGGAATTAATCGCAGGGGTGCGTAACGCACCGTGACATCGATGCGAGCAGGTGAAGGAAATTGGTTTCGCAGGGATATAAATTGCTGTTGCGCATTTTTCACGTGTAACGCCCCTAATCGTTCTCCAACTCGCTCGTGTCTGAAAGTTCTTTTTTTTTTCTTTTTCTTTTACCGCACACAGGCATCGAACGTTACGTGTGATGTAAGATTGCTTCGGGCGAAAACATAAATTGTAATATATCGACGTTTCTCTTTCTCTCTCTCTTTTTTATGTAAAAAATAAAATATGAAAAATATAAATATAACGGTATAAATATATATAGGCGTAACAAACATTATTTGCTTAATTTTCAGTGAACATTTCCCCTATTACAAGAGTAATGACGATCGCTGGAAGAATTCCGTGCGACACAATCTCTCGATAAATCCGCATTTCCGTAAAGGATCGAAAGCATCGCACGGAGCCGGTCACCTGTGGGCGATCGCGAATCGCAACGACTGCGACCTTCGTCCGCACGCCATTAACGGTTTAACCACGATTCCCACGCGACAGGCTACGATACAAGACGGCAATGAATCCGGAAGAAACGAGAATATCGTCAGGTAAAGCGATTTCTCGCCGAAAATGAAAATATTTCAGAGTGGATACTCTTAATTGCTGTTGCTTCACAAATCGACATTGTACAGCGAAATCATCGCGATGGACGAGGTGGAGGCCGCGACGGCGAGCATCACACAACAGAATTCCGAGGAGGAGACCGATAGTATTCTGAATTCCGTGACACTCGAGCATTCCGCCGAGCAGATACTCAACGGTATAAAGCGCGAGGTGGAAGTGCAATATCTGGTTCCCATGATGGTGGCCAACAATGATCACGATGCGAATAATCAGCAGAGCCAGCAAACGGAACTTCAGTGTCCCTTCAAGGAAAGCGGTAAGGACACGGTCTTGTTGAATTCATAAATTATCGAATAGACCCGAATAAACTATAGAACTTATCTCGCTAATACAGAAAATATAATGACGTATAAATAATGTCGAAGACATCATTATGTTTGCCGAGGAAGAATGCAGTAAATTTTTACACAATTTCTATTGACATTATAGCAGTACATAAGAAGGATATTTTTTTATGTAGATTGAAGTAGAAAATGTCCTATAAATATAGCTCCAATTCGAAACGGTTATCCATCTACAAGTGTTTAAAGATTATAAATGATTGCACAATTTTTTGGCAAATTTTTTTCATATTAAAAATAGAATATAAGAAAATCTGAAAACTTATGTAATCTTTGTGTTTTCCTTTTTATTTTCAATTTTTATTAAAAAAAAAACGTTTCAAAACATTGTGCTATTATATATTTATTATTATAATTTTAAACAATTGTAGATGGATAATATTCGGAATTGTACCTATGTTTGCAAGACATTTCCTATTTCAACTTATATCCAAAACATATTTTCCAAGTTTGTATAGTGTATATCACATAACATTTCGTATATTCCTGAGTCACAAAATTCTTTAGCAATTTTTATTATAAGATTCTTTCCGTTTATTGTTTGCTCAAAGTCATGATTTCGATTTCCGAAAATTTCCAAAGTCTACCGTTCCCAAATTCAAGAGAGATAAAAAGAGGCCGCCCATGCGCGTGTGTCGAGTGAAGCTCGTGTGATTTTCAGACTTTCTGAACCCGGTGTCCAAGGAAGTAGTCGCCGAGGAGTGTGGGCTCATCAGCGAAGGCTATCTAGTCGCAGATCTGAACACGAACGCCTTGGGATTGGTCGATCCCGAAGTCGTAGTGCCCGAGAATCTCTTCGGCGAGGAGCTGAGCTTTCAGTTTTACGAATTAACGTCGCCGTCCCAGCTGCAATCGGCCTGACACACGGAGGGCAACCGAGTGCGCTTCATTGTGATCGACGAGCTGCAAATGCAGAACGCTCGGCCACGTGTTGACAACGCCAATGAGAACGATGAACTGGTTCACACCGCTGAAGAAGTCGAGAAGAACACTTCAGGGCACGGAGGCTCACGGAGGTCCGTCGTGTCGTCCATCGACGGCAATCAGGACAACGGGACGTCGACGACGAAGAGCTGATCTTGCTCGAATCGTTCCGTCAGAAGGTTTTTGCGATGACACACCGTTCGAGGATGTTCGATCATTTTAGTCGACGCGGCTGCTAGAGTAGCTATACGAGTTTTACCGATAAGCTTATGGATACCGAAGTCAAACACGTGCAAGTCTAACAAGGAAGTCATGTCTCCGGAATGGCAGAATAAGTTGCATACGCGACCCAGTTCCACGGTTCACAGCGACGGCGGGTGGATCCCGCAAAGAACTCGACAACAAACATCATAACTGCATAATCGTCCAATCGTGTGCCTGATTACGTGTCTTAATGAGAGCGCCATTCGTCTCGACGATGCATTAGAATAATTTCTTCTAGTCCTTTCGAAAACGCAGTGTGTAATGTTTTTTGTATTAGTAAAGAAGACATGATATTTACTATCACGTGTGTACACTGTCCCTGACACCTGCATCGCGCTCGTGCAATGTTTAGAGAACACAACGATTGTGCAACCGTGGAGTATTAATCATCTATGATCGATGTACACTTCTCGATCTGCCAGTTACATCCATCTTCTGAAAGCTGTTCATTCAACTGTTGTGTTCGCTGAACGCGGCCAATGTTTGCATTCAGCAGAAAAAAAAAGCTTGGTTAGCGCTTTGTCACTTGTATTGTTTCTGAATCGTACATTCTTTCAAATCTACGGAAAATCTAAGGGAATATTCAAATCATGGACAATAATTACTTGGTAAGCTGCCTTTTTTTTGCCGAACGCAGGAAATGTGAGGATACTTGGAAAGTTTCTGTTGCGAAGAAAGAGAGACTCCCGCAATGACGAAGACAAAGGGGGAGAATCTGGATATTTCTTGAGCATAGTCGGTTTCACGAGTCGTCTCGTGATTGCTAATTGCTCGAATAAAATGTGAAGAAAAAGCGTCGCGACTTAATTATATATATTGCTCGTTACACGGTTAGCTTCGGGAAGATTGTGCCTGAAAGAGAACTGATAAATAACCCGATAAATAACGTCTTTATTAACTACGACTGGACACACGCATTTTATATTGTATATACCTCATAAATGAGAAAAAGTTATTATTCTGTCGACTTCTTTGAGTCTTGATCTTTTCCTCCGGCAGCCGTTTCTTCCGGATTCGCTTCCGATTTCACCTTTGCATGTACCATGAGCGTCAATCTGTCCAATTTCGCCTTCTTCTTGGCCTCCTTCTTCTTCTTCTTCTCCTCCTTTTCTTTCTGTTCCAGCATCTCCTTGAATCTGTTGTCGTGAGGCGAAATGTTAAAGCCAAAGTGTCTCCTGATTTCCGCCACCAGACGTTCCTTGCGCAACCTTGCGGCTTCCATATCGGCTTTCTTTTTCTCCATTTTCGCGTTCAACTCGGCCGTCCATTGGTCCATCTTCGCCAGTTTCACAAGGATTTCAGCTTCTCTGTAAAACACGTAATACATCATCATATTTATAAGTTCTCTGATAGTATCTGGCGAGCAACATAATCAGCAGAGATCTACCTTTTCTTGATAAACTCGGCCTTCTGCCGGCGCGCGTCTTCCAACTTGTCCCACCTTTCCTGAAGGGACAGCGGGAACGCGACTCTCTCATACTCCTGAGCGTCTTTGATCTCTTCCAAAGTGGGCCAGACGAATCCGGCAGGTTCGTCGGCTTTCAGTCCGTACCTGCCGAGCATACGTTTCTTGTACTTCACTGTGTTGTGATACCATTCTTTCGGGCCGTCATATGGACGTTCGCCCATGAGGATGTTTCTGTGCTCGGGACTTAAGCGGGATTTATTCCGCTTCCTGGCGATCTCCGCGTGATACTCCTCATTATCCGGCTCAGAGAAGATCGGCTTCTCGTCGGCGGAGGTTATGTCGACGACCTCATCTTTCGACTCCGCCGTATTCGTGGAGGCAAAGAGCCGTCTCGCGTACACGCTTTGAAACCCAACGTTCCGATGAACAATATTGTAGATTTGACTCAAACGCATCGTATCGAGGTCGATTTGCCGTCCGACGATCACATGCGTGTTCACAGTGCGGCTGAGGTTAGATTATGATTGTCAGGTTAGGCGGTTATTTACTTGTGAAGTCCGGCGCTGCCCTCGCGTGCAATGTCGCGGATTTCAGAACGGCATGAGCATCCGAAGAGAGGAAGAGGTTATTTTGCGTGAGATGCTGATGTAAACAAGCACATAAACTACAATTTATAATGGGTCGTCTTTTAGAGGTAACACTAATGACTTAAAAAATAAAAAATTTTTAAGTTACTATTCAATTTTTATAAATGCAGTTGCCAGAGGAAGGAGTTGAATCCAAAACCTTTGTTTTCTTGGATGAGGGACACACTTTGGGAAATGCTCTCAGATATGTGATATCCCAATAGTATGTATCACTTAAATTGTATGAATAATGGATATTTCAATATTTATATTATACGTTAGAAGAATACAATTTAACATAAAAAACCTTGTCTTTGCAGCCCTAAAGTAACCATGTGTGGTTATACTCTTGAACATCCAGCCGAGTCAAAAATGCTCTTAAGGATTCAAACAAAGGGTGGAAATGCATATGAACTACTGAAACAGGGTCTCGAAGATCTTGCGAAAATATGCGATCACACTATAGAAACATTTGATAAAGCATATGAGAAATATGAATCTAAACAAACTAATCTTGAAAGCACATTATAGTCATTATATCTTAGAAATATGTGATATATGTTTTTTCTAAGTAAATCAAAAAGTTACTAATGAATCTTCGTTGTCTTTATTAAATGTATCAACAGATGTAAACGAAAATATATACATCTTGTTACATTTTCAGAATATAAATCTATGCAAAAGAAAATAACTTTTACATCCCTATCATGAAATATTTTATATTGATATATTGAGTAAGAACACAATGTAGTCCAATACCCCGCAATAAAAAACCAAGGAGTGTAATCGTCATTTGTATGTTAATAATGTATTAAAATGCGTAATGCATAAACTTCTACAGAAGTGGATGGCGAGAGAAGGAAAAAAATTACAAGTTGTGTTTCTACATTTTTTTTCAAGAGCTCCCATGGGGGCCGTATGTTTATTTAGACAACGTCAGCTGCTCTAGTGCCTCCCTTGTGATTCTTTGACAGAAAGTCTGCGAATTCTTGGTAAGGCGCTTTAGCCAAAGCCTGTTCTTTCCACAAGTCCGGTGTCAGATAGGCGTATGTCTTGGCGATCGCAGCGTAAGTAGCCTTGGCGAAATTGCCGAGTGTGCAGGTTGAGCCTCGGGCGGAGGTGTAGCAGTCCTCGATTCCGGCCATTTGAAGCAGCTTCTTGGGAACCGGTGCGGAGACGATGCCGGTACCTCTGGGCGCCGGGATCAAACGTACTTGCACAGAGCCACATTTACCGGTGACCTTGCAGGGCACCGTGTGCGGCTTGCCGATCTTATTACCCCAATACCCACGTCGTACCGGCACCACCGATAGCTTGGCCAGTATGATGGCGCCACGAATAGCAGTGGCTACTTCTTTGGAGCACTTTACTCCCAGCCCGATGTGACCGTTGCTGTCTCCAATCGCCACAAAAGCCTACAAAAAATATTTTAAGCATTTCTGTTGAAACTGCATCATTTGCAATGATGAGGCTTGTGTCGACTTGTGTCACTAATGGAAAGCACCCAATAATAAACTGAAATTTCAAGTAAACTTTGTACTTGAAATCTTAAGGTTACTAGTTACCTTGAAACGAGTACGTTGACCAGCTCTGGTCTGCTTCTGTACAGGCATGATTTTCAGAACCTCGTCCTTGAGATCTGCTCCAAGAAACTTGTCGATGATCTCGTACTCCTTGATGGGTAAAGAGAACAGGTAGATGTGTTCTAGCGTCTGAATTTTACCCTCCTTGACCAAGCGACCAAGCTTTGTGACAGGGACCCATTCTTTGCTATCTTCCTTGCCGCGACCACGGCCGCGTCCTCTGCCTCTACCTCCGCGTCCTCGACCTCTTAAGCCTCCACGATCACCTCCTGCTCCACGAGAGCCAAAACCTCCACGGAAACCTCCACGAGCGGCTGGAGCAGCGTCCGCCATTCTATAATCAAGTAAAAGATTAAATTTGTTTGTCTTAGTTAGATTGTACGTTTTATTTTTGTAGTGAAATAACCATATAAACTTAGTAACAAAGAGAAAAAGAACAAAATCCCAACATAACACTAAATTTAGTTAAAATAATCTTTTCTATCATAAATACGACCGCCAAAAAGAAAAATCAAGTTTTATTTTCTGACGATTTCAGTTTATTAAAAATATTGATCTTGTGAATGATACTGATAGTTACTATGCCTAATATGTTGCCATAATCACTATATGTGCATAAAAATACAATCGTTAATTAGACACAAAAGATATACTAAAATCAAGCGATGTAATTCTAGATAATTAATAACAAGAGCTTGAAAGATATCTGATAATCTCACAATTCAACGTTTACAAGAATCTAACCAAGCAATAACACTACACGTGGCACCCTGTATAAAACGTCCTAATGTGCGGTGAAATATCCTAAGAGAGATAATAATTAACTGCTTGTGCTTAGTTCGCGTTGCGTATTTAAACAAAAAGCATGCAGAGTTAGCTAGCAATTGCAAATACGTGAGAAAAACCGAAATATTGTCGAAATCATGTGCTTACGTTATTTCTTTCTTGCAAGTGCGAGAACAGAAGAAAGACTGGCCGACGCGTCCGACACCTCGAGTACTAGGTTGCGTTCGGAAACACTACGCTGAGGGCAGAGAATTTAATTGACTAATCAGAGCAGAAATAACTAAGATTTCTTTATCATGATTGGTCAATTAAATAGTATTTTACTTTCAGTATGTATTTCCGAACGCAATCTAATGCATGCATTTAGTACTACAACTGCTCACTGAGCGCTCAGATAGCTGATGCATCTGATTGGTACATAATTTTGGATCTATACCAGAATATACCAATCGGATGCAAGAATTCACACTCAGTGAGCGATGTAGTATCCAATGGCCATTTAGAAATATCCCGTTTAGACCAAATCACATTAGCGATTGGCGATTACTTCTCAACCAATCAGAGCAAAGCAGCCACCGATTAAGATTAGTGACTCACTTAATAAATGCCTTATCTTACAATTGTCAATCGCTAGTGTGATAAAAATAACCATAAACACGCGAATATTAATATTATACAGACTTGAAAAATCAATTATGATACGTATATTTTATCCTTCTAACTTGATTAAGAATAAATTTTCTAAAACCAAGTATTTCCAAAATACACTAAAAACACATTAAAAACACTTCTTTCTTTCTTCAGTACTACCTTCAGTATCTTGTTCGAATTTTCCAATCAAGATATGACACTAATTTAAATTCCGCTGTTTCTTGTACATGAATATAATTTTTTAAATATAGATATATCGTCTCGAGTAGACGCGCAATCGCGGTACGTGCGACTGCATCGTCGCGGAGGATAGGCGCGTTAGAAGGGACGAGCGCGCGGGAATTATTTAAAAATTTATTCAGCCTTTTCACACTTTGAAATAATTGACATAAGTGACAGTACACATTGAGTCTTACTATTTATTTTATCGGCATCTTATCAGTATAACAATTAGCTAAACTATATAAACCGTCACATGACATCGTACGATTCACGCCGGATGCGGCATCACGTTTCTCGTCCGAAAATATCTCTTGAGAATTTGCTCGATCAACCATTCATCTGACGGGTCACTGACGCCGCACGCGTTCACCGCGGATACAACGCGGTTCACGTAGAAGCCAAGGAAGAAGATTAAAACGCTGCACAATATTACACGCCATGACGTAACTATACCTCTTAGCCGAAGCGATTGTTGCGATGTTGCGCTGAAAGAAATGGTTGCGTTTACGGGAGGATTTTGGTAAACACTCGATGCAACTTTTCTCATTTAATAACATTCCCTCCGTTTGCTCGAATCTCTCGACCGAGATGTACGGATGCTAATTTATTTATCGGGAACGGGATCAAGATAAAGAGCGGAGAAGATGATTACCACGGTCTACAATCTCGACCGAGATCTTCCTCGTTGACGGAGAGGAGCTCGGAACAAGTTTCCTGCTTCGGACTCGTCGCAATCTCGTCGTCAATGATGGCACAGTTTATTATACTTTGGCTGTTGGATTGGCTTAACCGTAACATGTTGTTGTTCTCCTCCCTCGAGCTACGTCGGGACTCGGCGTGCTCGAAAATACCCCGTAACTCGCCGATGCTGCTTGAACTGCTGCTTGACAATGACTTTGAGTTATCAGTTGGCATTCGCGTTTTTAGCCAGATAGTACAATGTCTGAGATATGTCTCAAAGGCATCTCACGATGACATAACTTGAAAAACAAAAGAGAACGTCATCTCTTACGATGACTTCTAAAAGACGTCTAAACACAAGTAGAATTAGATAATTTAGAGAAAAGAAAATATCATATAGATATATAATATATATAATGTATATAATTAAATATAAATAATTTACAAAATAGAGAATGTATTAGATAGAATAAAGAATTGGAAGGATATTTCAGGATTAGATATACAATGAAATTTTCCCAAGATCTGTGAGACGACTTTTGGACATTTATGCCGTTTGGATATGTATTAGGGGTGCCCGTAAATAATCAAGTATTTACAAGACTCTTACTCTTATCAGTTTCTACACAAGCCGTGCATTTAGGTACCCCTAATACTTAGACATTTACATTGAAAGCAACGATAATGATACTAACTCGGTGCGGCCCAGCCTCTCGTTTTCCCACTTCGAGGTTTCGTAGCTGAGAGACGGCCTCCTCAGAGTCACGCGTCCGGAAACGGAATTTCGTTGTCTCACAGTGTCCTGCATTGAGCACAAGAACAGAGAGATATAGAGACAACGTAAAGAGAGCAAAAGGGGAAGTAGTGGGTGAGCAAGCTGTGCTAAGCATCATCAGGTATTAATTAGGCGCAAAACGCACAACACCCCCGCTTCGATTCGCACCGAAGCACCGAAGCTGCGGAAGCGGAGACTCAAAGCTAAGACGATAAAAGTGAACAGGACAAATTGCCTTTATCACATCCTGTGTACTGCCCATCGGTCGAGACATTGTCGCAATGCTAGCTCTCCTTCTAGCCATCTAGAAAGAAAAAAATATCGACGGAGAAACGCACTGATTAATCCGAGAGAAAGACGAGGTGGAGAAGAAAGATTAGTCTGAAGCAAGCCGAGTGAGTGAGTGAGTGAGTGAGTGAGTGAGTGAGTGAGTGAGTGAGTGAAAGTATACGATAATTATTACAAAATTTGAAGTAAGCCCAGTGAGTGAGTGGATGAGTGAGTGTGTAAACGAGTGAATGAGTGAGTGATGAGGCCGAATCGAACGCGAATTTCTTGCAAAATCGTGCACAACAGTACAATATCGACGAAGCGACGTGGAGTACAACGTGGAATTGTGTGATGCGACGGGGAGAAGTCAACGGGGAAAGCGATTAAACGTGAATTCTCTCAATATTTTCGAACCATCATACGATTATTGGCGGGTGTACCGCTCCTGTATCGGATCCGGGGCAGATCGTCGCCGAGCTCGCCGGAAATTTCCTCTATCACTATGTTGTTCTCTATGAGGATTTGTCTGGAAATGAACAGCGCACACCGTCACTGACATTGTCGTTGTTCATTCAAGTCACGGAAACGGGAAGAATATTTCAACTCGGCACGTCCTCTCGCGTACAAACAACAGTCATCTCAGATTACGATTAACTGTCGAGAACGAGGAGTGTAAAATCTTCACAAATGTAGGGTCGAAGACGCGTTTGTGTGTGACGTTACATCGTGAAAGCCACCAGGTACCACGGTGGCCTCGAAAGCTGAATGGAAGTCGAACGCGAACAAGAGGGTAAGGTGATAAATCTGACCCTCACTTGGTCTCGGCGACATTGGCGACCAGCTTCTCGCACCTGGACTGCAGCAGCTGCAGGTATCTATCGGCCACGAAAACCGCCCTAGAGACCCTATGCTCCTGGTGCATGGCGCCTAGAGTCTCGGCCGCGCAGGACACTCGGTGCGCGCACCGCGCGACCATGTCCAGCTGGTGCCTGACCCTCTCCACCCTCTCCACGGATTCCCTGTCCGTGCATAGTGGCGCAAGTTCCTGACGTTACGCAAAATTCAATCCCTTCAACGAACCGTGCGAGTACGACTACGAAAAAGCTTAGAATCGCCAACTCTCTCTCTTTCGCGCATGGACAAAATCCAGGCGCAAGTTACAAGTTTTAACGAACGTTTCACGCGTTCCAAGTTCGCAAATATTCAACAATTATAATCAGCGACAAGGTATTATTATTATTATTATTATTTGTCACTGTTCTCGCTTGCCTGAATGTCCTGCTGCATCTTCTGCACCTCGCAGGCAAGATTCCTCTCCGATTGGTCACGTTGCCGGAGCGATACCTCCATCCTTCGCGACAGGGTCAGTCGGTCCGTACACAGGCACAGGGAGAACGCCGTATATCTCTTCTGTAATCGAGGGTTCCGCGATAAGTAACCGGTTAACATGAGTTGATTCTTGGACAGAGAGAGTAAGTTCAGTTACCTGCAGCTCGAATTCGCTCAGATTTTCCCTGAAAATCAAATCATTGCACAATCAAAGGAATCATACGGGAGAAAGTCATATTTCATATCAGGGTTGGGTAATAACTAGTTAATCAGTTAAAAGTTAAAAAGTTAATAACTTTTGATTTAAACTAGTTACTTAAAACGCAGTAACTTCAATTTATTTCCCTTTTTTTTTGTTCGAATTAAAATAACTCATTAGTATTAAAATCTCTATTTACAATAGAAAAATTAAAAAAATATCAGCAATATTTTATTCATCTCTTTTCTTTTTGTATAGAATCCTGAATCACAAAATAGTCGATATTTTTTTATAATAGATTCCCAGTAAACATCAACTAACAGTAACATTACAACAATGTTACAATTTTCCACTCAACAATGTGAATGCAATGTAACTTTTCGTACAATTGCATTGTTGAACGGGCAATTAGTGTAACGTTACCGTTATTCGATGTTCACTGGGTATTCAAATGGTTTCCACTCACCTGCTACTGAACTCCGAATCCGGTAAGTTGGCTATTCCAGATTCCTGCAGATGAACGCTCGTGAGACTCGGGAAGGATTTGAGTTGATCATCTGTTTGAATCAGAGGCGCAGTTCGGGGTCCGTCGTGTCGCCTGCAACGGCATAATGTTCGGCCGTTGTTGTTATCGTTTTCACCCTCTGAAAGTGATCTCCTCACCAGCAAACGTCGCTGCAACAGCAAACGGAATATAACGTTTCTTGTAATCCTAATACTAGGAGAGACACGATACGAATGTTTTCAGAGAACACAGAATCTAAAATCGGGACATAAGACGTCTCAAAGATATCTTGAAGACATCTTATGTCCCAGTTTTAGGTTTTGTACTAAGTTATCTCGGAAATGTGATTTGTGTTCGGTCCCGTTCATTTCTGTTCATTCATTTGTGAACACTCCCTCTTCTCAACACAGTTTTCGGTGAACCTATATATTGGGTCTGAATAATTATAGAGGACAAATATTATGGGCGAAGAAGAAAAAAAATCTCGTTGTAAATTAGCCCGCGGAGGCGACTTGGAGCATCGTGAGAGGAAATGCGCGCGAGCGCAGTCGCTGCGCTTGTTGTTTGACCGCCGCCGATTAACAATCACTGCATATGTAAGATTAGGGGAGTTCGTAACGATAAGGACAACCGTAGCTGGCACAGATCGCGCTTCCAGTGGTAACATGACCTTCGTTCTTACGGATCGCAGGCGTTATCGCGCTCGGATAAATGCTATCGGAGAGGAACGAGAATGCAACAAAAAAAAGAAGACCGCATGCCATAACACCCGTGTTACAGTATTACAAGCGCTTTTCCATTGCATAAATAATATCGTAAAATAATATCGAGATAAAATTACAAAGTTATGTAGATACGTCAGAGGCAAAGCAAAGTCCGCACACGTGTCCGCACAACGTGTGGTCATTCGACTCAGCTAAGTTTGTGTCGAGAAGTGCGCGAGCTTTCAATGCTTGTGTTCAGTGGAAAAAGCAGCTTTAATTAGTCGCATCGCAGACTGCACATTTTTCGATGGCGATATTAAGGGCTCTTACATGCATTTCTTACATGTAACTGTCCTTGTTTGATAACGATTTGTTCAAAAGCGAGAAAACACATGCCGAGAAATCTTGCGTTATATGTTCAAATAAAAAGATATAATCACAAAATAACATTTGTGATCAATTGAGCACACTTGTAAAATTTTATGCTACAACTATCTTAATAAGTGTTTTATGACTGTTCCTTCCGATTGGTACATTCTTCTGGATTCTTTGGAGAAGATTTAAAAGGATACTCGAGTCACAGGCAATAATCACAAGGCGTTTCCCTTACAAAAGAAGCATCAGTGGCTGTGAGTACGAGCGAAACTATTGAGCAACAATAATTTATCATTGGCCAACATATCAGCCAGCCAGTAATACTTTTTTTGTAAGGGTTACTAAGCTGCTTTTTCTGTTGAATACATGCATTGATCTTTCTTGTCTTTCTTCATCGTTAAGACTTCGTGCGCACCGACGACTGATTAATCACTGTCTATAAATATATCATTAAGCGAAGAGAGAAAGAGAGAACGGTGGATTTTGGAAAGTGAGAATTTCGACAGTCGCCGCGGCCTTGCCCCCGGTTTTCTACTAATATCTGTCGAATGTTTACGTGGCACCTCTAACGCAAATATTATTTCTCGTATCAAACGAGATAGACCGCCGGATGTAGACGGGGCACGTGCGTTTGACTCTACCCGCGTACTTCGATATAATATTTATAACTCCGTGGTATTCTGGCGAAATATCTTGTGTTAGAGAGGAGCCCACGGTTATGCCACGCAGGAGTTTTCGCGAGAGAATTCGCGAAGGTATCATTATTGAGACGTTGCGCTTCGACGAACAACGAAAATTCATGCGAACATAACTGTACGATCGATGAGCCCTAATGTTATTTGCCGAGAGAAAAATAAGAGAAGAATAAAATACAACATACGCACAGTGTGTGTGTATGATTCTCTCGTTTTTACTATCGCATAGCTACACCGTAGGCAACATGGCTCTGTTGAGAACAAAAAACCGGTAGGAAATCCATATAAGAATTCCATGTGGAATCCCATGATCCCCCCAGGAGATTTAGGCCAAGAATTCAGGTTCTACGTAACAATCCATGTAAATTCCTACACAGAGAAAAAGCTTCTTCGGATTTAGTACATGCATTTGTTTGACTTGGGTTTGTTTAATATAAACAATATAATTTAATATCAGATATTATTTTGTTCGAGTAAAAATGTTGTTTCAGTAGAGTAAATCGCGTTGTTTGATAGAAAAAAAAAGAAACAGTATTATTTAGAGGAACTATTTCGTGTTTTCTCAATAAAAAATATTTATTTTATTATGTATGAAATATCGTCCCACTGAAACAAAAAGAGTTCTTTAACATTTTTCCAACAGTGTTACTTCTTTCAGATAATTTATTGCTTATGACAATAAATGTAATGTGGATGAAAATACAAAAGAAGTATGTTATTTGACGTAAAGATATTTATATTTATTTATTGTTTGAGAAACCAACAATCCCATGTGTTAAATCAAACATTCGTTTGTTTGCTCTATTCCAAGAGACAAATTTGTTTTCAATTAAAGAAATTTCATTAAATCCAAAGAAATCTTTGTTTCTGTGTATACGGATTTTGAATTTTGAATTTCCCACATGAGTTCCTTTGGATTCCCATTGGTTTCCACGGGAATCTACCTGGTTTTTTTTTCAACAGGTGGTCGACTAATTTAGTGTGGTAATGACGGGTAAGTCGCAAGGCACCGGCGCATACATAAAAGTGTCGCGAGCTGACGTATAAGGCAGAGATTCACGAGCGACCTTGTCGTGAAATTTTTCGTTACACATCTGTGATTAATATAATTAATTACAATCGGAAAAAAGTTCGTGTGGAGCTACGCCGGCAAGACGGGAGAAATAATCAAGAATATGATTTTAATCAAGGCTCTTTGATTAAAATCAAACGGTATAAAAAATCGGGACAATAAGAGTCGATCGCGGATTCAATTTGCGTATATTTGTAATACTGGCGTAAGGCATGAACTATTGCCACCTTGAAATATGAGTAATGAAGAAAATTTATCCAACAGAAATTACATCGATATACCAACCGCCTTGAACACCTTCTGAGAAATGACGATTTTCTTCATTTCCATCTGGTTGTTGATAAAACACTTCTTTTTCGGAGATATTCAAAAGGAGTACTAGTTGTCCAGTAAACACCAATTAACAGTAATATCAGTGTTGTAATTTCTCTCTCAACAATATAATTAAAGTACAATATAGTATCTCGGTAAGCAAGAAATCATTAACACATTATTTACAATGATATTTTATAACATGTAACGTTTTCACATATGTAGTTTTTAATGTTACACATAACGTCATTGTTAGTAATACTTGGCCTAACCTTTAAAAGTAATTTTTAATTTAATATCTCTACACTATGACTTTAATATTTCGGAATATTATATTATCAAGTAACAGTTTTGCATTTATAAATTATATGTCAAATGTTTATAAAATCCATACGAATTGTTACCAAATTCTTTTTTCAGCGTATAATAACAATTACATTGTTGAGTGGGAAATTGTAACATTGTTGTAACGTTGCTGTTAGTTGGTGTTTACCGGATATTGTACTTTCACTCTGTGTATTGCACACGCAGGTACAGATTATTGCTTTAATATCAGTCTTAACGAACGTTTAAAAATCAATCAAATCACCCCACCGTTCGCGAAGTCTTCGAAGCTCGTTAACGCTCGCCGCAAAATAAAACTATATATAGCAAGCGGTTTGTAGTCGAAGAGGCGCGGAAATAGACGCGATTAAATGCAAATGATCGCGGGAAGACGTCCCGGTGTGTTTCCACGGTAAATATACGGCTTGGTTGGCCGAGGACCGGTGAATCGGCAGGCGCGAAGTAAGGATGAGGCTCTGCGGATGACAAATTAATTAGCACTCGCGGCGTGCACGCGAGAGAGAGACATCGCGTGCGCGTTAAAAATAATACACGGGGGACCTTTCGGGAGCTTAGCTATTTTGAGCGTCGCGCTGAACGAGATACACACCCTCCTTGCTTGTTCGTGCGCCACTATGTAAACACGAGTACAATTGGGGGAGAGGAAGGGGAGAGCGCACTATTTTTCGCCAGAGATAAGCCCGAGAGAGCCGCATGTTATTAATTAACGAATTGCGATACGGAATCTCGATGACCACTCGCTGCTGAACGTTGGACAACGAAATGCGTGTACACGAGTAATTAGTGTCAATTGACCGCAAATTTATCGGCCGTCCGCCGATTGTCCCCCTTAACGCCGCAATTATCGATAGCGGCGGTCTTAATTGCGCGGCACATGATTAACGGACTCGGATTCTGACGAGCCATCCTCGCACGTTGCACCTCGCGCGTTTCTGCAAAGCGAAGTATCAACCCAATTGCTCCCGTGCGATTGACGGCTCGTTGACACTCGAGCCGCTCAAGCGCGCCAGCGCTGTCCCATCCGATTCAATTTGTTCCGAAGGCGCTGCCAGCTAAATCGATCCTCGCTTTTCCCATTTCGTGCGCGCGAGATGCTTCCGAAAGACATCGTCTATTAATTATAAACGAGCTCGCGGCTGTCGGAAAGCCACTCGTCCCGATTACCAGTTTGATCCGCGTGCTGAACTACCAAGTGTTCATTATTCAATATTGATACCTTCTTATCATGCCTAAGGATCAAAATTCTTGCATGTAAATATATTCTTGGAAAACTCGCCCTGGAATAGTTAATAGTGGTTAATAGTAAACCATTGTTATCTATACTAGAGAAAAGTGTTTGGTATTTGCAACTATAATATCGATAAAATTGTAACCAATCGGATAATTTTTGTCACAAGTGTTGCTGTAGTATTAGTATTGGTATTAGTAACTATAGTATTCGTATTATAGTTACTATTAGTATTAGCAAATAATATATTCATATTGCTACTACTTTTTTGTTCGAACGATGAGTAAATAATCGGTGCCAAAGATAATTATAATTTAATAACATTAATTTTTTTTTCTCGCTGTATCTATCCATCTTATAGTTTTAAAAGTTCGAAAAAACCGGTTTTTTCTACTTTTACGCGGACTATTTTTCGATTTCTCCGCCAGAGGTGGAGAAATTCATTTAAAAAAATTTACGTGTGTCCGGTTGAAATCTGTTACATATTATTTTTTTTCCATAAAAAGATTATTGCGTGCACTTAACTGAAGTTAAATGAAGTTAATGTGTCGTATGTTAAACAATAATAACAACAATAATAAATTTTATATTCAAAGAATTATACAATCAAATACATTGTGAGGACAAATATATGTTATATATAATATAATATTATCGAGTGCACGTAATTAAAAAAAATCCGTGTTAATGAGAAGTAACTACTAGGTGACCCATATAAAGTCTTACAGATTAATGTTTTGAAAGAAATGCATTATTATATCTGAAAAAAAGTCTCAGACAAAGGTTGTAAGATTTCGTGGAAGATATAAAGTGGTAATATTATTATATTATTATATTATTAAACAATTTTTTTTAACATTATTTCAAAGTCAACTTTAATTTTGTTAATGGAGTCAGACGTCTTTTTTAACATAAATTTACCGTTCACAATTAAAGATAAAAGGAAAAATAGGAATTTTATCAAAAATAAGATTATATATATTTAATTTTCTGGATTACATGATACATGAAAGCCATTAAAAACTATCCAACATATCATTTAAGTAACAAGAAATCATTTTTCGCAAAAATCGGTTTTTTCTTGTTTCTTTCTGGCGATTAAAAAACCGGTATTTTTCAAATTATAATTTATCTACCTACCTATTTATCTGTCTATCTATCTGTCTATCTCTTTATTCATGTATTCACCAACCTGTCGTCTCTCCTGCTTCGCATCGAACAGGTTCCTGTCGCGCGCTTCCCGTCGCGCCTTCCCATCGCTCTGTACCACGTTCTCGCCTAGCATCTTCTTCATCGGTGAGCCGACCAACGGCAGCGCGGCGTTGGCAGTCTGGTCAGCCTCGCTCGCTCCCATCGTAACTCTCCCGTCGACGCAACGGTCACTAGGCTTCGCCGATTCGCATTCGCTGTCTTCGCCGGCCGAGGTATCCTCGCGACTCGACATTTGGCTGTCGACTGACGGCTCGACGCGCGTCGGTTGATCGCCGACGTCTCTCCGCACACTCGCCGTCCCAGAGTGGGGATTCTCTGGATCTGCGATCTCCGCTGAATCTGCGTGAGAAAATGCAATCGCTGAGTTAACGAAAAGGGACAATTTCTGCGAGATTTCAACGATGCTGAACGAACGATAAGCGCCGTTAATGCGTCATCAGTGATTACATTTACATGGCAACCTGATCACCTGTAATCTACCAAACGAAGAAATTTAACGGGTTTTTTAGAAGCAAAGCATGGATCTCTTGGTATCATTAGATATATTAATATTGTCAAAATTAATATATATATATTGAAGGATATAATGCTTGAATGTGTTACCCTATATTCGAAATATTCTCTGGTCTGCGTACACAAAATATTGTGGAAAAATTACCGCAAAATTTTGTAATACTGGATCATAACGGAATAATGGTTAAAATTATGATGTATCTTGTAATCTGTAGTGATGTATATCATTTGTGGTATTTTCGATAGTAATTTCGGCATAATATCCAACATTACAAACTTTTGTAATAATATTTACCACAATATTTCCCCCGTGTACACGGAGAATTTTTAAAACTTCTAAAACATATCCCTTATTTTTAATTAGTATATATTTACATAATAACATAACAAACATATATTTATATATATTTATATAATTCTCCGATTGACCTAACTATGGAAATTGATATTTTGTTTTATATTTACACTAAGGTCCATGTTCCAAACTGTCTTTCATCGATAAAAGAGAATTCAGAATACGGGCTTAAGAGTTGCGTAAAATATTCAACCTCAGCTGAGAGCCGAACCTGGACCTCCCCAACCGGACGGGACCTGGCCGTATCAATACTACTCGTAATCTACTTCAGCATGACTAGCGTAAAACCAATGTGATAAATCTCAATATTGCAACCATTAATGTTACATATCATACAATATAGTTATAACTTAATTACCCAGATAGCCGAACCTGCAGAAGCAGATTTCGCGCAGTATCTGCTGTAAATTTTATCGGCATCACAGAGATATTATTAAATTCAAAGAAATCTTTTTCTCTGAATATGATAACAGAAACGGGCATAAATCGGTTTTAGGCTGCCGCGTAGTCAGCGTCTCCAATTGGTATCACACCTCGACAATAAATGCGCAATAACGCGTTCACGCGATTTTTTGTCGTTCACGTGTCATCCAACTGATATCGGCTACTGAGCGTCATGCAAGATGCGTCAACGATTTAATTGAGAACGATCGGCTCTGACTGATGTATCAATCAAACTAGATCCGAAGACTTACCGATTCGATTATGCGGAATCGAGCGAACCGACGTCGAGAGGTCCCGGGCAGACGTTTTGCATTTGTCTATGACAAACGTCGAAGACGAGTGTACGGAAGCGATATCGTCGTCCTTCTCGCATCTATCGCCGTCGACGAGGGTGGAGAATGAGCTTGACGCATCCCAGCCGGAAGAATTCGTGATGGTAGGAGCACGGTCTCTCGTGTTTTTAGCGTCGACGGTTTCGCTTGGCCCGACTTCTCGCGTAAGTTTCAGCCGCGTGGGCGCTAAGTAAATCTTTCTCGGTACCGGTTGTACAATCGGGTTCGCTTCGTCGTCCGGCGGGTCGTCCGAGAATTGCTTCTGGGGCGAGCAGCTGTTCGAGGAATCGCTGTCGTTCCTCGCGCTGCGGTAAGAGTGACTAAACAGATACCTAGGCGCGTCGTTTTGCGTGCGATCGTTCCTGAGATCGCCGGTCTTCTTCTCGCCGTCCCGTACGGGAGAACTGCTCGGCGACCGTCTCACCTCCAGACACGGCGCGTCTTGATCGTCCTCGTTCGGCTCCCGCACCTCCACCACGTCGAACGACCGATAATAGACTGAGAACTTCCTGCGAGGACTTGTGAGAGGGCTCGTAACGGTCACTTCCGGCGCTTGTAAGTTCTTCGTGCTCGTTTCTTCCTCCGGTGTAACCTCCAATGTTTTTGAATCCATTCGCAGGGCACTCGATACCTTCGGCATTTCGCCCGGCGGACGTGACGTCTCCTCGGTGTGCGGCGGACTCTCTCGGATGTCGGGAACGTTACGAGTTGACCTCGCCTCGTTAAATTCCGCGGATTTCCCGCAGATGTTCACCCGTGTCAGACCGTCGCCGCTCGCAGCGTCATCGAGGGAATTCCACCGAGAACTTTGGTAACTGGACGCTTGCTTTGCGTTTTCCTCCACGCCCGGCGAAGAAACCTCTTGTGAATTCGACGGCAACGTGTATACCGACCTGTACCTGAACACGCGAATTCATTCGTTCAAGATTACAGCGATCTAATTGTCATTAACTCTTGGTCGAGCGAGTTATAACGTAGCAAATAAAGTTGTAAAAGTACCAATACCTGGACACATACCTAACTCTGGACATTTTTGTTGTTTTGGTCTTTAAGTATGAATATTTAAATTTTCAACATAGAATATATATACATATATTGAAAATATAGAATCATTTAACTTTAGAGGCCCAGATATATAAAAAAATAAAGCAAAATAGGAAGAAACGTTCCGGACAAAAGTTGCGGATTTGGAAAAGAATATAAGTTGATAACATTAACTTCATTGTCAATAATTCAAGGTCGTTTCAAGGTAACCTACATTTCTTTTCTAAGCGGAATCGTGTAGTTATTTTTAACACAAATCGATTTCTCTGTTCATTCTGGGTATAAAAATATTAGGGTGAGATCATCGAAAAGCGAATACTTTTCGAGATATTTTACTTTCTGATATTTTTCAGTACAAGATAGGAAATATCTCATAAAATAATCCTCCTTCAATCCTACAACTTTTGTCTAAACTATTTTTCGGTCAATTACTTCGTTTCCGAGATGTTCTATTATTTCCACACTTTTGGTAAACTCTGTAGAAATTTTAAAATAAGTAACATTTATTCGCAGTATATATTTTTCTGAGTATGTTAAAACAAATAAATGTTACATGAGTATATCATGATTAAAGAACAAAACGAATTTTTGCACTTAAAATCCTCGTATTTCTTTTAAAAACTCCTATTTCCATTGAAAATAATATCAGTTCTTACGGTCTCTTGTTTCTTGTGAAAATAATGTAAAAATGTCCAGAGGCATTAAATTTCACATACGACAAAAGTACGAATTCCATTTAATAAACAAGAGAAGTTAAATAAAATAAAGGTTAACAGACTCATTTACACGAGGAATATTTCATGTCTCACGTACACGTTTTTTTCTTCATAACAATCATTTCACGGCAATTTTGAGCCGATCATATTGCATAATGTACGAGAATTTTACGTAATTCGACCTTGGATTCCCGGATGCTGCGAGATCTTTGTACACAACGGGCGAGTTGATGGTCTGCTCAATAATCCTGTCCAATTCCTCGACGAGGGGATCGATGACTTCGATGATATTGCGATCTAAGACGACATTCGCATTCTCTCGTATAACTTTCAGAAATGGGTCGTCTACGTTATCGCTCACGTCCTGCGAAGCTGTCGACCGCAGATTCGTATCCGGTTTTAGACACTGGTAGCTAAAATGTCGGTTAATGAAGATGAAAATAAAAAAAAAAAAAAAGAGAAGGACCGAAGAGAAAAGGCAAACGAGGCACTTTACATAATCAGCGGCTTAAGTAATCGACTGTATCAATCGGCAGGATCCATTGAGCGAATTCGAAATGGTGATCATCTTTATTCTCTCCGCGTTTATGTAATAACGAAGTTAGACACAGTCGTTGATCGGACTACCGACGGGAAATAACAACGACGACGCATTTTCACAGTCCTCGTGCGGAAACTCATCGCCTCGAAGTTCAAACTTATCACTTGCCGTTCCGCGTTCCGTGATTCGTCCACGTTGTCTTCGGGCAACGGGGTCAATCTTGATGATAAACAATTTGCGGAGATCACAAATACGACTAATTAGAATCCACTGTCGTATGTGCGCATTGATTCAGCGCGGTGATCATGCCGTTAAAGTGACAAATCAAACTGTCCTTGCGACGCGCGGTTAATGTCAGATGCGTGTCACCGCATCTATGGCACCTACATGTCTGTGTTTCATCGTTGCCATTCGAGGTTTTAATTGCTGCTCATTGCTCCATATTAGGCGGAGACTCGCATAAATTAATCGAGATGACTGCCAAATGCTGCCGTACTCCTCAATCGGAGAAACTCATCTTCGAGGGGACTTTCGGAATTTTCTATTAACGCGACCGATCACACCCGAAATCAAATCAAATATCAATATTGTTGAAGATTTAGATCGCGTCTGGGAAAACACCGTTTAATGTTTAAAGACGATTTTATAGATTTTACTCGGTAAATTTTCTCGCGATAAAAACTGGAGCATTGCTTTTTTATTAATGCGACCGATCACGCCGTTAAAATAAAATATCAAAACTGCACGAAGCAATGTTAAGTGAAGAACGACTTCATATCGCAGTAAATGTTGTCGCGATAAAATTTTTTGACTATAAGATCTTTTGTTAACGCGATCGATCGTGCCAATAGAATTTAATATCAACACCGTTTCAGGTTCAAAAGATCACGTCTAGAAATATACTGTTTAACGAAAGATTTTACGGATTTTACTTAAATTTTCTCGCAACAAAAACTGTTTATTTCCGATTTCAGAATCCTTTATTAACGCGATCGATCATGTGATTGTTTAAAACGAAATATCAAAATAAAACTGTTCAAAGTTTAGAACCGCGTCTTAGAATACACACTGTGTTCAACGATTTTACGTTTCAGTATAAGTTTTGTCCCGATTGAAATTTTTAACTTCAGGATTTCTTATTGACGCGATTGATCGTGCTAACGAAATAAAATGTCGGAACCTTTCGAGATTAAAAACTGCGTGTCTGAGAATATACATTATTTAATAATGATAAGAAATGACTTTACATCGCTAAATTTCAAACTTGAAACGCGATGATTTTTCCCGCAATGAAAGTTTTTTCGTTCGAACGGAAAATCTACGTTTCCTTTGCGTGCGCGAGACCGTTTGAGACACTACACGCAGGCTCTCTCGAGGTGCGACACGCGCGACAACGAGACTCGCAACGAACTGATTGCACCCGCCCGGTGAATCGAGGTTCCCCTGGCAGTGCTGCCCGTCTCCGTCGCGCTCCGGGTGATCTCCGGGATATATTTCGACGGGCATACGCGACACCGAAGTGGCGGTCGCGTTGCGATCCGTAAAAAGTACGCGACACGGCATCATTTTCCTGAAACGCTGCACATTATCGTATTTTTATATTCCTCGGCAGAGAGAGAGAGAGAGAGAGAGAGAGAGAGAGAGAGAGAGAGAGAGAGAGAGAGAGCGTTGTGCGCGCGAGAGAAAAAGGAACGAAGTGCTTGCAAAACTGTTACTTCTCAACATATCCATATCTGGTGCATCGATTCCAAGCCTCGACCTACTACTCGACCTACCACCCGTTGTGGATGTCTTTTTCTTTCTCTCTCTCTCCCTCTCTCGCTCGCGCGCAAAAAAGTCAATCGAGCAATTGTAATTTATGATAAAAAAAACTCGTATCCGCGACTTCCGCGTTGAATAAACGCGATAAGCGCGCATAATCTTAACGTTCTTTTTCAGATCAGTTGTAATTCAAGTCGGACACTCCTCGAGCAAAAGTCGACGTTCCGATGTGGAGGAGAGAGAGAAAGACTTTCTGAATTTCTTCGGGTGGAGCAAAAAATCACAATAATGTCAATGTGACATATCAAAAAGACGAGGAAGTGATCGAAAAGTGAATTCTTATAGTTGATTTCTCGTTATTTTTGCGCCATTGTGATTTTTCGCTTTATCTGGGATAAACCTTTTCGAATTTATAAGAATTTATAAGAATCAGATCGGCTATAATTTAAGTTGGACATTCCTCGAATAAGAGCTTGAAAAGTAACCTCAGGTTTAAGTTTTTCTGAAAACTGCTGTCCGTCATGTTTTCAGATATGACCGCCATTTTTAAAAGCGAGTAAAGGTAAAATATTGACAACCTTGAACTACTGACATATAGGGGTAATATACTACGGTAATAAATAATTGACAGAAAATGAAAATTTTTTTTTTAAATTGTCGAATAATCAGAACATTCATTATTGCACTATTTAAGATGGATCAACCCCTGAAGTAAACGTTCTCGAACTTCCAAGGAAATTTACGAGAGGACGAAGCTGAGAAGGTTGCCCGGACAAATCGCGGGGATCGACCGGCGAATATTTCGGTTGCGATGCGTGAGCGAGAGGGAACGAGCGGATTGGTAATCATGATTTAAGAAGACGAGATTCGGGGCGACCCGGTTATTTTTGCGCGGAGTATCATTCGAGGGCGCTGCTGCGGTACAGGCGGGGGTAACAGCTGTAGGACAGAGCTGCTATTTTTATGGGGAACCCTGAGAGGAAGAAAGAGAAAGAAAGAAAAAAAGAAAGAAAGAAAAAAAGAAAGAAAGAAAGAAAGAAAGAAAGAAAGAAAGAAAGAGAGAGAGAGAGAGAGAGAGAGAGAGAGAGAATGTGCGAAACATGTACTGCCCCGCTGTCATGCTTGACCCTGATCCGAATATTCGCGAGAACGGTAACTCGCCTCTTGGATGTTGACCAGATGAAGTTTCTCCGTTTATTTCTCCGATTATATCTCACAATTATCGCGCCGGTTATCGACGCGTTTCGGTCTTCGTAAAAATCTAAGAGCACAAACTCTTTAAAACTCTCTCTCGCGCGCGCAACAAGGCCTTCCACACGTTGCCTGCGCGCGTGAAAAATAGTATTCGACCGGCGATCCCCTCTTTTTCCAGGAATTAATTAATTAATCATCTTCGGGCGGTGTGTTTGCACGAGTACACCGGCGAGCGCGGTGGAACTTCGCACATGGTCGCGCAAGTGTCCGTGCTATTGTTCCAAGCTATTGACGGGACTCGTTAGACTTACGCGCGTGTTAGCATGCCAGCCCGGAAACTCGTAATGCCAAATTGTCCCGTGCTCCCGGCCGCGTAGTCTGTGTAGTCGGCTCGAAGCTGCGTGCCTGAATTTTTGCTGCTTCTGCCACTCGTTATCTTCTCGGTCACCTGCACGAGTACAAGCTGGCGTTAGTTGGTCCAAGATGCGTCCGGATAAGAGGTCGCGGACGGGCAAAAAAGTATCGCGAGATCGGCGAGCGTGCACGCGTGTCATTGTCATGAAAATAGACGCTCGTCGCCCACGGCTGTTCTCTTATGATAATGCGCCAGGCGTCTGTCGAGATAGCCTTTCGCAAGTCGCGCTCTTATCGACCCGCCGGGACGAGTTCGATGAAAAAGAATAGTCCGAAATGAAAACGCCATGGCACACAACTAACCGCGCGCAACAGGAAAGCCACTTTGCGTTTCAAGGCCTCGATATTGCGTATCCCGGTATCTTCCGTGTGCGGCAAGTCGAGCCGGGGTCCGTCTGTCGATGTCGCGGTGAAGTTTTCTATCACTCTGGAAATTAATTGCAGAGACAAGTCGTGAGCGAGAATCGATTGGGGAAGTCGGACGGGAAGATTCATCGGACCGATAACGAGATAACGACCTGTCTAGCTGTTCTAACGTCGCGGAGATCACGGTATCATAATAGTCCAGTTCTTCCTCCAATTCTAGCCTGCACGAGCTCCTGCTACTGCATTCGGCTGTAAAGCCCTGAAACAAGCGATTCGAAACACGGAGGCACCTGTTAAAACGAGCCCGACAACTCGTTCTCCAAGTTGAAATTTTACACCGGAAGAAGAAAGTGCTACATTCTGATAAATGTAATTATTTTACTTGGATAAAGTATTATTTGAATATGTAGCACTTTTTTTTTCAGTGTGCTACATTCAAATAATATTTACTTAATCCAACTTAAATAATTACTTCGATACTCTTTGACAAATATTTATTACTTTTGAATGTACATAGTAAAAAATATTTTGTGTCTGTGTTAAAATAGGCCTTTGCTGTTAACATTTTTGTGTTATATTTTTAACATGTCAATGTGTTAAATTAACGTATTGTGTTTATGTTATCTCAACATTTTGTATTGTGTCGAGATTCAATATGTGCAAATTTAAAATAACACATTTTATACTTCAGTATCGATTGACAAATTAATTTTATGAAAACTTCTGTCACAATATTTATGTTACTTCTCAACGTATTCAATTGTGTTAAATTGACCAAATTTTGAGTGGACCGTTTGGAACGTGAAATGTGTGAAAATTTTTGCTGTGTAACACTTTTTTCTTTCGGCGCAAAGACGAAATAAATTATCGCTTGTAATTAAGTTATAAAAGAGCGTTTTACTGAGATGAACGTTTTTCTACTTACGGAAGCTTGCAGCTCCGCGTACAATGAATTTTCCAGCGACATCTGCTCCAATTTATAAGGTGTGCTATGCGGATAACATCCATCCGCGATCGGAATCGACGACTGTAAGAATTGCAAATATCCTGTCGATTATTACTAGGAAAATCTTGCCGTGTAATTCGAAAACGAAAACGTCTCTATAATATTAATGATTGTGACAATTTACTCTTTCTCCCTGAAATGCCGACCATGATTGCAATTCCATGTTTTCATCCGCCAGTTGACGATTCTTCTCGCGCAGATGCTGCAACATATCGCTTTCGCTGCATCACTGTGATTTATATTTCGTGCGCGAAATTGATTCTGTACAATGTTTGAGCTTACACAAATGGTGTATTCGTATGATTCCTTCATACTGCTGTTCGTGTCTTGCAATTCAGCTATCGTGACTTTTAACTTCTCGCATTCCTCTTCCTTTTCGCAGAACTCCTCCTGCAATCTAGCGACTTGCTTTATACAGTCCCTTTTCTCCTTACTGATCTTTTCCATTTCTTCCTTTAGAGGTTGTATTGCTTGTATCTATATTAAATTTATAAATAAAATAAGAGTAAAAAAATTGTGCAACGTACAAGTTTCTGCACAATTCAAAAATCGATAGAGAATTATACAAATATACTCAGAAATTAGTTGATAATAAAATGGTTTGTACATAGAGAAAAAGTTTCTTTGGATTTAATAATGCGTGTTTGACTTTGACTTGTTTAATATAAATATAATTTAATATCAAATATCATTTTGTTTGAATAAAAATGAATCTACTAGAATAAATTACTTATTATTCGAGAGAAATACAGTATGGTTTAGAAAAAATAATATTTTGTTTCTAATAAAAAAAATTATTCCATTATATATTAAATACTGTTTCACTGAAATAAAAAGTTCTTTAATATTATTCTAACATAGTGTCACTTCTTTCAAATAATTTATTGCTTGGGGCAACCATCGTAACATTTGGATAAAAAGAAATATGTTATTTGATGTAAAGATATTTATTGGTTGAGAAACTAAGCAGTCCTGTTTGTTGAATCAAATATTCGTTTGTTTGCTTCGTTCTAAGAGACAAATTTGTTTTAATTAAAGAAATTTTATCATAACCCAAAGATATCCTTTTCTCTGTGTGCAAAAATAAAAGTTCGACGTTATCTCATCGTCGCTAATGCAAACATATAAATTTACAACCGATAAAGAAAATTTACATAAAAAATTTACATAAACATGATTAAAATGTAAATTTATATGAAGAAGTAAATGATTAATTGCACATCTTGCGAAGCAATAACAAGTAACTGACCATACCTCGATCTCCGCGGCTTCCAACTGCTTTGACAAGCTCTCGTATTTCTTTGTAGATTTCTGATACGCGGAAATGTAGCTCTTCTCATTCCTCGTCATCTCATCTAATTTATCTTTCTGCTCGTCATTCTCCCTTTCAAGTTGCTGATATTTCTTCGTGTAACGATCCCTACATCGATAAAGTGCGCAATTGCTCGTGAACGGATCTCGGATTTGTCGGCAAATATGTAGTTTAAACGTTTCTCATGCCGAGCACGCGAGGAATACGTACAGCTGATTCTCGAGATTTTTGCATTGCCGCTCGAGATTTGCAATTAATTCCTCGGCCCGTGTGAGCTCTTCCCGCAGGATAATGTTCTCTTCGTCGAATTTCCGAAGTCTCATACGGAGTTCGACTTCCGCGATATCTTTTTCTATGTCCGTCTTCATCGAGTCCATTGTCGTCGCGTCGTTCGTGCTTCTACAATTTGCATACATTACGTTACCTGTTGCAGCCGCTACGTTGTCGATACGTTGATACGCGATATGTGAATCGGCGCGCCATGGAAAAACGACTATCGCGAAATAATCGAGAGAACAAAGGATCAACTTGATTTTACCCTATCATCTGCATAAAAACTCGCCGCTTTATATCTCCTTACATTGTGTATGCGCAGGATATACCTGGTACGCGTAATTATCAAGAGCTATCGAGAGCAATGAATATTTATTGAGCTTGAGTGAATTACGATCAAATTAACTTATCACACTGTGAATTATGTAGAAAAAAAGGGGTGATTACGTGTTACTCTGTGCATTTATCAAGTTCCCAAGTCCAACAAAGTGAAGTAAATCAGAAGTAGAGCGGGGCAAACACCCAAATGAAACAGAAAATCACGATACATCAAAATGGCATCAAAGTGACGAGAAAATGATCGAATCATGATCGAAAAGTGAATTACAGTCGTTTTAACGTCATCGTAATTTTCTCCCAGTAAGCATTAATTAAGAGTAACATCAAATGTTATAATTTTCCACTTCCAACAATGAAAATTCAATATAACGCGTGTGTCATACAAGGTCGGATAAGTTAATTATTATCTTTAACTAAAAGTTAAAAGTTAATGGCCTATTAAATTATTAAAGTTAAAAGTTAATTATGCGAAGCCATGTATATATCCATGTATATGCTCTTATGCAATATTAACATTTTAATTGTAGATTAAATTTATGCTGAACAAAGATAGTCTGTTTTGTCCTCAGGATTCCATACGAAAAAAGAACACTCGCAAAGGGACGAAAAAAATTCTACTAGAATCACTTTTTATTTTTCTTACTTTATGTTGTAAGCAGCCCGCAATGATTTTAATATTAATGAATTATTTCAACATGTATAAAGATTTATGTGCACTTTAAATTAATTAATTAAAAGTCAACTCATTTCAAATTGACCGAGTTAAATTAAAGATATTAACTTTTGAATTCTTCAACTTGACTTTCAACTGCATAACTACAATGAACACCAACTAACAGTAACATAAAATCAACATCATAATTTCCCACTCAACAACGTAACTGTTATATAATACATGCGTTGTATTGCATTTACATTGTCGAACGGGAAATTATAACACTGATGTTACATTACTATTAGTTGACGTTTACCGGTCGTTATTACCTAACCCTGGTGTTATGTAACAGTTACATTACTGAATGGGAAATTATAACACTGGCGTTACGTTACTGATAGTTGATGTTTATTCAGTCGTTATACCTGGGCAAGAGCCGAATGCTGGTTTTGGTGCTCAGGTTAGTCGATCTATGCACCAAAGGCAGCGTTTGGTTCTTATTAGCCCCGCTTACTTCTTCGTTCACTTCTCTACAGTCTCGTGTTCCAATTTAATAAAGCGGAACAAGCGCGACGCGAACAAGTGCGCAGCTCACGGAGGAGACGGAAGGAAAGGCAACCACGCGAGCGCCGAGGCGGACGTCCACGTATGAAGACAATCCTCGCTGCACGTTGCGTCGCGAATTCGCCACTTACTTCTTGTCCCGATCACAAATCATAATCGGCTCGGCGTCGTGGACTCGCGTGCACCGTCGCTATCATGGAGCGTGCAGATACAGCGCGTTGACGAGCTCCCCGAGGAGAAGCCCGGAAACTCACGTTTATCTTACCAACTTGCATTTGTTTACGTCGATAATCGAGCCGTTGGATTCGCTACAAGCCGCACGAACGCTCCGCGGCGTACACGTCGCCACGAGGGGTACGACAATCGCGGAGTAACTAATAACCGGGGGCCGTTCTTTTTCGTTTTTTCTCTCTCTCTTTCCCTCACTCTCTTCCCCTGTCAACAGCCGCGAGCGAGAACGAGCTGAGTGCGCTGCGTTAATGGAACCACCACCAGACATGGGCGAGCAGTTACTGAACACCAGCGAATTGCATAAGAGGGCATATCGCACCGATTTCCAGTTGCCACACGTTCGTGTCGCTCGACCGCGAGTAACACCTGTGTGTCGGCTTCGCTCCGAGTGAGCCCGTGCGCGGGTTTGCGCGCGCACGTGTGATCCAATTGAGATCGGCGCGAAGAGAAGTCGGCGACACTTTAATGGAAGTGCGCGGGACCGTCGCGCCTCGAATTACCCGCGAGTGTATACACACACACCATACACACGCACGCGTAAGCGGACTGTTTGCCGAGCAAACGGTCCTTTCATCGGTTCTCGGGCGACGCCGCGCGTCGATGGAAATCGCACGAGCGATTTCACACACAGGTATTGCCTCTCACGGATCGTCTCTCTCTCGCCGTACGGCAGGAACGACGACGACGAGGAGGAAGTGCGCGATCTCCGGCCGCGTACTTTCGCGGGAGCTACAGCCGTGGCTCAGCCGCAATGTGCCGCTGCTTATCGCAGTTGCGGATAATACGTAAGCGAATAATGACATGTACGCGATCGGCCGGGCGGTGTGTGCACGTACATATGATATACACACGTACACATACATACACAGGTACATACATCTATATACGCGTTAACGAGCGTGCACGTGGCCCCGGATACATAACGGCGGGGCACGTGTTGTTCCTGCAAAATTTAACAAGCCGTACACCTCGCCCGCCCTCCTGCGGCTCGCTCTATACACATCGAAGTCGGCAGCGAAGAAAGTAAGCTGACTCGCGAGAATGTTATTGCGTACGCGTATCTGCGCGAGAGTATACGTGTGTGTGCGCGCGTATCGCGCTGCGGGATAGCGGATAAATTTTCATTCTCTTAATGAAAGGATGATCGGACAAATAGAGCTGCGATAAAATCGGCCGAATTGCGCTACTCAGGCATTGTTCGCGGTAACGCTGCGCCACACACGTCGAACGGACGAAAAATGAATGCCGTGTCTGTCGCCGTTGGCTTTTGTAAATAGAACGTCGCGCGGCCGCTTAGAGGAGATGACTGTGTTCGGTAGAATGTTTATTTCACAACTGTCGGGAATATTCCGTACTGAGGTTGGGTTGTAGATCTAAAAGAATGATCCAATCTCAGGTCGGAAAATTCCCAAACAGTTGCGAGATAAACGTTTTTCTAAAGGTAGTCAATAATTAATTAATTGTTGAGGGACCATAAAGAGCTCGGTTTATACACACAATTTTTCAATATATAAATAAACAAATACATATATATATATATATAATATATATATATATATGTGTGTGTGTGTGTGTGTGTGTGTGTGTGTAAAAATATCAAACATTTCAGTCGATCTTAATCTTTGACAATCACGAGTTAATTAATCTTCGCCTTAATAGCACTAATAAATCTGTGCGTGGCTCTTTATGGCCTCAACAATTTATTAATTTTCCTAGTTGTAACGAGCCTGTATATGTGTACTTATTGTTTGTGGTTACAATGATTTGCTCGAACGACTTTACGGATCATGCCGATCGTAAACCGCGAGAGTCTACCTCGCGGTGCGAACCTCCAATCAATTTCTCTAGGCACCCGGCTATACTCGCCGAGCGTCTGAAGTTGCTTTGCTCGTTGCGGAGTTGCCTGGCGTTCCGTGTGCTGAATTTACAGTTCAGTGCTTTCCACAGTGCTACATTGTCGTCCACGCGACGCGTAGTCGCGTCGATTTTCTCGCGGTTTATCGCACGCCGTTCGTTCTCGAAAAAGATCCGGCCGATCGAGAATCGTCAATACGTGTGTTTTTCTCTTCCCTTTACCGCCGCGTATCTCTGTAGCAAAAGCCACAGTTTTTAAAGCCATCCGAATAACGACAAGCTCGGTTCCACGAGTGCAGAGCCGGCCAATGCGCCGCCTCAGAGCGCGATAATTGCGGTAATTTCTCAGCTATGATACGTTACGACGCTATAATCGCCACGCACTACGTTGTAACATGTGCGATTCCGTGCATTTTTTTTGCATTTAAAACTCCGCTGCATACTTGTAGAGTTCTCTCTCTATATTGTTGTTGTCCTGCGTCTGAGTCTGTAACACCTTGGCGATCCAGCATTTCGTCGCCTCCTTGAATTGTCGCAAATTCACACGGTCATTTGTCGAAACATTAGTCAGACACTTCCACAATTCTAATATGTGTTCGATCCTGTCGATCAAGTAGAGTCGCAATGTAGGTTTTCCTTCTCGTGAGGATTAAGAGACATGCGGTGGTAGACGTTGTCGTGCAAGCATCGCCGAGAAACCCGCGCGATTTTCGACCAATAATGCATCGACAGTGCGAGATATAAATAAAAAGTAAGTGATTATTCAGTTTAGGGGAATCACTTCTAATGGCTTTGACCTTGAAATTTGTGATCTGTTCTTTTTGGATAAACTGACTATATTAGTTCAAGGAAGGTACGTACACTAAAACGTGAGAATCTCGTACGTACGCTTTATACGCTTCAACGTGTATGTAAATTTCTTTCAACTAGTGCAGCTAGTTCAGCTAAAAAGAATAGACCAACGTTGTCAGGGCTATTGTCTTGAGTAACATTCAAAAGTTTTTGGCCGTCGGTCATTGTTTATAGAAAAGTTATAAACAAAATAAGTGTCATAAATACGATGTTTCTTGATATTGTATATGTATATTAACCCATTTGCATCATAAGCTCATACATGCGCGGAATTTTCCTAGCCATCACCGAAGCGCAGATATGCGCGCTAGTGTTTTGTGCATCATAGCCACAGCACATATGCACGCAGTTAGTGAAGAGTGATGACTGCAAACGGATTAAAGTATTTCTCCGGGTAAAGACAAAAAATTTGGATAAAAATGAAGGGTTGTGATTCTAATAGTAATGAAGAAGTAATTAGGCCTACAAAACGTAGACGTATTATTGCGATAATCTTCTGAAAATGACAATAGTGATAGTGATCAAAGTGTAAGTGATTGAATGGGAAGAAAAAAATGATTAACTTAAATTGCATAAATTTATATCTGTTAGTAGTGTATATAAGGATATTACAAATTTTACTAGAGAGAACGTTTATGGATTATTTCTTGGATAGAAAATTCTCGAACACATTGAAATGGAAACTAATCGATTTGATAAAAACGATCAGAGTTTCACAGAAATTTCTGTAGAGGAATTGAAAGTTTATTTTGCACTGATGATATTGATATTTTTGGTCCTAAAATCTACAAAGTTATTGGAGCACGAACAAAAGTATTGAAATACCGTACATCAGAACAGTGATGTCCCGAAATAAGTTTATGTCAATTTCAAGAAATTTGCACTTTGCAAATAATGCAAATTCTGTGTACGCCATTTTGTTTTTCGTTTCTTATGCATTTTGAAACATTTCTATCTTTATACAACAAAAAAATATTTTGGTGATATGGGCCAATTTTCCACCTTTTCGAATGATGCAAATGAGTTAAAAAATAAACAGTGTAGGGAAATTTTTACGAAGAACCGAAGCGTGTAAGTAGAGCAGTACACATATATACGCGGGAGAGGGGCTTCGCCCCTTCTCTTTGTTAAAAATTAAAAATTAACCTAACCTTTTTGTTTCATTAATAAATCAGTTTATCATAATGTGTTAAATCTGTTGAGTGATAAATAAAATTCTCTTAAAATTCATATGTCTATTGGCATTTTTAAAATACTACATTAATTATATAATATCGAAAATGTGATATTTGTCAAGGAAATAAAGGGATGAGGTTAGGTTAATTGTTACAAAGGGGAGGGATGAAGCCATAAACGTGCACAATTTTATTTATATACTTCGATTCTGCGTAAACTCCCTCAATTATTTATTTTTTAATGCATACAGTGTCAGAAAATATCGTATTATTTGAGAAACTTCTCTTGTTAATCATTTTTTGATAAACAATGATCGACGGCTAAAACCTATATTTACCTAGAACTATAATTTCAACAGTACATAGTCAAGGCCATTGGAGCCGACTCCCCTAAATTGAATAATTGCCAATAAAAGAAAAATAATAAAAAAAAAAAGAAACGCGTACACGCAAGTTGAGTCGCGGCGCTCATCGATTGCCCGTCCTTGTATCGATCCATGGATGTACGCGTAATTTGTTTTAAGTTTTCGCGGTCGCGCCGCGTTCGACTGTCAACATAGGATGACGCGTGTCGCGTTCGCCGAGAAGTAATTGCATCCGAATACTCACGACCAGATCGGTAATTGTTCCTGTACGTATTGGACAATTTTGGAGATCGGCACTTCGTCGCCCAAGGAGAGCGTCGAGTACGCCATCGATGTTGAAAGAGAGGAATCGCACTCCATAAATATTTGCTGGAAAACTGAAAGCAACGGATCGTTTTTGTTTACTTCGTCTATTTACCACGAACGATTTCTGTATATCCTTTATATCCGGAAACTTCTCATTTATTTTGGCGAAACTTCGAAATACACGATATCGGGACAAATCGAGGCGATTAGGAGAAAAAAACGCTGTCAGTAAATGAGATTTACGTTGACCAGATGTTGAAAATTCACTATTTCTTATAAATAAGCAATTGAATTAATTACACGGTACAATAAAAAGTATCGTGTATTCGAGCGAGAATTTGATCAAATATGATTTTTCTAATATTATTAATTTTTTGAACATATGGCAGAACTCGCTTAGAAGTATAATTTTTAAGTTTCGGAAAAAATTGTTTTTCTCTCAATTTTTCCGCGGATATTTTGATTTCGTATCTTCTTCACGGAAAAAAAGAAAATGTAGCAGGTTTCGATCGAACATATGTGAATTTTTCCAGACAAATTTTTGCACCCTTGGAACACAGAAATTGAAAGAAATCCGTGGCATAATTGGGAAAAAATGGGTTTTTCCGAAACTAAAGCTATAGAGCAAACTAACATGCTTGCTAAATCGTAAAATATTTCATATCTTGTCTATGTTATATATATCATCTATTATTTATTTTTTACATTACAAAAAAGGGAGTAACTATACTTTCCCATTTATTTAATAAAATAATAATAACTTCTACTGAAATTCTACGTAAGCATGTTAGTAGGATTTGATCTTACTGGAAATTAATAGCGCGATACTCACCGTTATCCAAGTCGATGTCTGATTGTGAGGCGATTTCAGACATGATTAGAGATTAGCGCCGGGTTCTATCCGGAAACAAACGGGAGAGCAAAAAAGTTTCGTTTATTCTACAGACACAATTCGAGATTCAAAAACACTGTTATTTCAAAGATTGCGCTCGTCATGACGACATGAGAACGATCGCGCGACTCCAATATTCGCAGCCGGCACTGAAAAGCCGAGACACGACGACTACCCCCCATTCGACCGGCAAGGAAGGGCGGCGAGGAGGGGTCGCGACTTCTCGCAAGTCGTCCGTTTACATTCACCGCGACGATTTGCATATTTTTCTTTGCAATACGTGCGACCGTGTTGCGAATTAATATTTCCAAGTGTGACACAAATGAACAAAGAGACTCGAGTGCGACGAATCTTAACCATGCCGACCTTTCTTAAGAAAGGAATATCTTCACTAATTTACTCACCAGATCATATTGAATTATCGCGAGTAGATTTTGTCGTCAGCCGACGTTCCTCTCCTCCGTTTGTGTTTCACTTTGAGCTTCTTGTAAGAATGCACTTTTGCAAAATTGAAATCGAAAAATTTGAATGTAAAAACGGTTCTACGTCACTTCATCGGGCGCCATGATGCGTCTTCTGCATCTTCGCGCGGAAGATGCTTCGAGACGATCAGTCTGAAGTTGTCTCAGCGTCGACGTGTGTAGCCTCTAGTCATTCTCTTCTTACGTAGTTAAGTTGCTCGATTTTGTTCTAAAAAAAAAAACACGTCGATTGCGTTTGTCACAATCGGTGTCGATTCTCAGCAAAACGACCGGGTCGTGCTTGACGAGTCGTCGAAGCGGCAGGAATGTCGAACGATTTGCCGGACACCGTTCGTAACAGGTAAGTTTTAGGTTAAACTTGTCAGTTCTCGAGTACCGAACATTGCCCGATGTTTTCAAGTATCTGAGCGCACCAGCACGAAAGGCGTAAGGTGACAGATTGTGTGGGAACAACGAGAAAGAAAAAAGAACAACGCAAATCATCCGCAGCACAGTTAACGTTCGCACGGATCGTCGCGCGACGGTTTGAAACTCCTTAGAAGTTTCAACCGCGGCCAGAAGGTAGCGTTCATATTCAGCGAGCGATGTTTCGACTCAACTGTCGATAACTACAAATGGCGCGAAACATTTAAAACGAAGAATCCGTTCTTGTCAACTGCTCCTATATAGCAATTTTTTCTTTGCATTCTAAAAAAAATTTTATACGCGTGCTCATTTTGTTTTGAACTTAATTAATTGTTTTAAATTTAATAAATGTAATATAGCAACTATAAAAAAGGTTTCTGGTGGAAACTTGATTAAACTAGAATCTACACACTTTTGAATTGATACTTTTTTCTTCAGTCTCTCGATTTTCTACCCTCAAAATATCTTAAATATTTTTCGAGTTTAAATATTTTAAACTCGAAGATTTAAATTAATTTCTGAGATAATTTCTGACAGAGCACTGAGCTAAAATATTCATTGGGCTATTTTAGAAAAAAACTGACAGAGGCCAGTTATTGCGACAAAATTCTTGGTACGACATTAGTAACGTGGGATACATTCAACATTGAAACTGACACTGTTTTCAACTTGAGCATCGGTTATCACAGATCATATCAAATCGCAATTAATCGTTCGTAGCTCAGGTTTCGCAGATCGTTTGGCTTCGTCGCACGTCTTAAATGTCATAATCGATATTATTGTACATGGTTCGCACGCTGCAGCACCATGCATATATTAATTTATAATGTGTAAAAAAATATAACATTATTCTAAAAATATACTTCTTAGACATCGAACTAGAGTGAAAATTAGTTTATTTCAAACATCTCTATTTGATGTATCTACAAATAATTATACTCACTCCAGAGTATAAATTTTAATTTTATTATTATTGTTAAAAATATATTAATGTCTTTGAGTGAGCTTCTCAAACAAATGTAAAAGTGTCGAACAATCTATATATCTTGAATTATAATGTTATAATGTACGTAAAAGATTTCCGCGCATTTAAATCAAGTGTACATACATAGGCGCAAGTAAATTTTCGTATAAATCATTATCAAAATATCATTGCAAGATGTTCTGCAATATTTCCATCGGTACTCGCATTGTTTGGTCGTCGACCAGAACGATATCAAATTTGTCCATGAACATGTGTAAGCTGTCATCCACCTATGAAAATAGAAGAATTCCGTAAGTATATTATAATGCTGTGATATTTCTACATTCGATGCTATTGATGCCTCGTCATTCACTGGGTCGAGAGTTGTTAAGAATTTTTAATTAGGTGTATTTATTCCTAAATATGCTTTTAATGTGAATGTTGATTAATAAAGATACATGAGACGCGATATGATTCAATAAGTCTATACTTAAAAAAAATGGATATTAACATACGAACGATATAGCAATTGATTAAGTTATAATAAAGGAACGTTAATTAATTCAGTTACGATGAAAAAGTAGAAACGGATACGCCTGATTAGACAATTTTAATCATTCTCAATTTAGTGAGTAATGGAGACATCCATAGACACAGCGAGCACAATAATCACGAGATACTCACGTGCTCATAAAGAAACCCTATTTTCAGGACTGTCTTGGAGTCTTCCATTTTCCCCACCATATCAGCATCACCGGTCGTATCGCCCATTAATAAAACATTTTGCTTCTCTCCGAGCATGTTCACGTAATCTTTCTCTAGTGCACATTCATTCTTATTGTACGCATGAATGAGCAAATCGCTCTTAAATCCATCCAAGTGATTTCCGTTATACTTGAGGAAGTTGGAGATTACTTTTACATTATCGTAGAGAGCATTGTGGTACCTCAACACAGCTTCCACCATGTCACCCAAACCGGCGCTAAATACCACTACCGGTACTTGTGCATTGTGCAGCTTCTCAAATATTTCTTCCGTACCGTCGCGCAAGATTCCGCCCCACGATTGGGCCAACTCCTCTATCTCATGCGAGTCAAACTCGATGCCTTTGAGCAGACTTTGTGCCGTTGTCATCCATTCGTGCATAGCGTTCACTTTATCATTCAGAGACAGGTTCGGATCTATCTCCATGGGCCGGTATTTCGCGTACAAACTCTTAGCCTCTTCTAAATATTTTACTGGTAGTTGCTTGCTTTTCCGAAACATGCCTAAATTCAAAATTTAACAAGTTGTCAGTCAGAGTTTGCTACAAGTTCTATATGTTAACCCCTTGACATACAAATAAAACGGAATTTGATGCGTCCGAAAAATACAATTTAATTTTGCTCAATGAAGTTATGTGCAAGCTTGTGAAACAATTGAATAATCACAAGTGAAATAATTGAATAATCTAATAATATACTGCACGGCGTCATCGGCGTCACCGGAGACAGTTCTTGACATCTCGGAGACGTCAAAGTCTACAATGGTACATGAAATGAATGACATCTCCCAAACGTCATTGTTTGTCAAGGGGTTAATGCTGCTTATTGTGTTGTTAGTGTTGCATTAGCACACAATAAATGCTATTCATTTAGTGGCACAAGTCGACACAAGTATCATCCTATCTTTATTAACCATTTTATTAATCATTGAATATGTAACAAAAACAAAATGATGCTTGTACAAATTTGCATCGCCAAATGAAAAACACCCAACAGCATATTGTTTAGACCCGGTGATCATGCTTACCGAAACTACTGAGTGAATGTGTGCCATTTATGTGTTGCTTCGTCAGAGTCAGATCAAAATCTGTGACTATCTGCACCAAGAATGGTAAATTGACAGGTAAATAGGGCAAATATTCACAGAGAGAGGAAATTCTCCGTAAGAATGAAGCATACGTGTACCTGCAAATTATTCGCACCGCCTTGCAGAATAGCGTTAATCTTCTTTAGGAGCCCGACCTCGTCCTTGACGAAAACATGCTTCAGCCTCAAAGCAGGAAACTGTAACGATGTACTTTCTAATATATACCGAAAAAAAAGGCCACATCATCGCGCGAGAAAACCGTAATTGCTTACGTCGTCGATCGTGATATCGTTGCTCATCGTCGTCAGGGACAGTGTGAAGAAACGCAACGACACTCCACAGTTCCGTTGTAAAATGCCTCGAGCTCTGAACTGGCTTCTCAAACCGCTCTGCCGTCGTACTGATGCGCTGAACATCTAATCAACCAACTACATGTGAGTGCGCATGTCACGTGTATCCGCCGTATACACGTGTGTCGGTTATGTAGTACGTCCAGGAAATTACGATTTTATACCGGTACTGCCACAGCTGAAATGGAAGATTCTTGCGTTTCTTTTTTTCCGCAATATCTCGATTGTAATGAAGAATTGATAAGAAAAATTATGTATAAATTCATATAGCACAAATGTTCAAAAGATGTCATAGAGACATCCCAAAATGTTCAAATATCCTTAAGGTGGTCTCTAGAATGTATTTTGAATACTTGTGCTGATATAGAATATCAGATAGAAAGTTTCATTGTTATATCTGGTTTCTATTTTTACTATCCTAATTAGATTTTCTAAATCCGGGTACAGATAACGCATAAATTCGGAACAGATATAATGAATATCAGGTATCATTCAACAATCTCTGGTTAGGTAATGATTAGATACATGAGAACAATCTGTTCAATTGCCTGGTATATTATCAGCAATCATTATAAAAGTATTTATAAAAATATTATGATTTATAAGTTCAAGAACTTAATATATTTGTGATAATATTTGATTTTTCAGTATTTTTTAATAATGAAAATTCAATATTTCAATAAATAATTTAAAACTTTTTCCAAATCCGAATCTACAATTAATACATATATAACCATTGTTAAGTACAAATTATTGCATAAACTATTTGTGATTTAAGATCAGATTACACACCTTTCTTAAGAAAGCAAGTTATACTTNGACACCTATACCAATATTTTTTTAGTGTTATCAATTCCGGAAAAGCTTTTAACAATACAGAAATCAAGTCACATATCTTGAGTAGTTTTATTAAAAATTAGATTAAGATAAATATACTTGTAGTTTGAAAGTAACATACAGTGTTATCGCTTTCAGTAATATAGATTCTATAAGAATTTCAAAGGCCATACAAATTGTATAAAATATTTAACTTGTTATGATGCATAATAATATATTAATATAGAATTATGTATGTTAATTTTGTCTAATCTTACACTCAGCTATTAAATATTTCTATAATATTTAAGAAACATAACTTTTCATGTATTTATATAGTTAATAATATGGTTCAATTAATATATATTTTAAAAGAAAAAACGAAAAAAATAAGTGAGTCACAATTGTAACATATCTCCTCATGAGCGCACATTTACTAAACAACATTAATGCACTCTAACCGTACCTTCTTTTAAGTTCTGTAAATTAGAGGTTATAGATCTTCCAAAAAATTCATATTCCTTTAAATATCTAAACTGATCTAGATTTTTCTTGAATTCCCAATACCACTGATTGTAAAAACGTGTAAAATAAGACTAAATTATAATAGCAAAGTTATAAGCTATTGAGTTTCAAATACTTTAGGATATTTACATTTTACTTAGAATTATTTATGATATAAGTTCTTTGTATTATCATATACGTTATCGATATATTTGAAATCATATTTTTAAAATATATTAATAATTACCTAAGTAACTGTCGAAATACTTATAGTTTAAATAATTTTCAGCGGTATAATCTAATATGGTAAAATTTAATATATTATATAATCAGTTTCGGCTCTTTACAATACTTCACTGCTTTCTGTGCTAATGATAAAAAATTATGTTTTCTAAGATACATTTTTTACATTGTTACTGATACTTTTCACCTGTAAAAGTTGTATCTCATCCTCTAGCATTTCTGTATATACTTACCTTTGTTTTACTTACCTGAAATAAATTGTATTACGCATGAATTATTCTTATAATATTTTCAACTGAAGTTAGGCTAAAACGTTCTAGCAGCGATTAAACCTAATTTTCATGAATTGATGATCGACTGGAAAAAGCTGCATTGAATCACTTTGTGTAAAGACGCCAAGATATCGTTTGTCTATTCATCTTTACGAATAGTATTTTTCGTCTCATAATTATGGCTTAATAATCTATATTCCTGCGTGTCTATCGTCCTGAGATATTTATATGAATTACTATTATGCTTTCATTAGAACTTTCTTTTATATCTATGTTGTTTGCGTTGTTATTGTTATTATCATCGTCATCATTTTTGTCTTCCTCTTCTTTTTCGTTTTCGTCTTCATCATCTTCCTCTACCTCTCTTCCTCTTCGTCTTTGTTTTTATTTTCGTGTTCGTTTTTCTTTATATCTTCATCTTTTTTCCAGAAACAAAATATTCAGTATTACGCCAGCTCTCGATTATCTTCTTCTGAAATGCGGCATTTATGAAGACATGCCACAAGTATTTTCATTCGATAAAATTTGTTCATTATCTTCTATTTTTAGTAAACTTATAATCATTTTCACACTTCTCCATATTTAATTATGGTATATTGAGAGCTATATCGATTATAGCTATCTGCAAAAGATAAATTAAGTTCCGAATGCTTTAAAAAGATAATATTAAAAACTGTTGGCCTTACGGTCTTAGCGTGCGAAAAAATTTCGCTGTTTAATAACCTCCAGTCGATAAATTTGTCAGTAAATTTATATCAAACAAGCATAAATAGTAACTGTAAAAATGCAGTTTCGCCAAAAGATTTAATACTTTATTGTAGTCAGTATACACATCGATGGAACATTAATGTAATTATAAATTATAAAATTTACTTATACCATAATCCAGATATTTATATCAAATGACTAAAAAAATCGATGATGCCGTTTTTTTCAATTACTCCCGGGCTTTTCGAGGCTTTGGAACATGAACGAAAATTTACCCAGGGTTGACGGTCTTTAGTATTATCTCGTCGATGTATGCACTGAAATGAGCGTTTATTTGATTAAATAACGTAATAAATTGCATTTTATTTAATATGTAACTTCGCAAATTATTGTGTAGTTTATTGTTTTTAACACATATCCATTATTTAAAAAATCCACCAATCCATTATTTAAAAAATTTTAAGCTCACGTTTTATTACGTTTTTTCAAAGATTTTAAATAATTTCGCTTCCGAATTTTTAGAATTATCCAATTCCACATAGCATAAATATTTAAAAGATATCTTAGAGATGTTCGAATATCTCTGGAACGTCTGTAGGATGTTTTTTGAGCATTTATGCTATATAGGATGTTTATTGCTACTTGTATACCGTTCGAATTATATCAACTTGTTGTTTTTAATAATAGTGGAATCGATGGTTCAGTAGAAACTGTTTTTATGACATTTGGATGTGTAAAGAAATATCCGATTTCCGTCCTTCAAAGGAATCAATAACAACGAATACCGAGTTGTTTGTGCTAAAAAAGGCTCCATGTATGTGTGAAACATGGTTATGTGTAATATTGAACGTATATTTTTCAAGCGATCAATTAATTCTGGTAAAATTACAATATGTTGTATTTGTTGTTCTTTTTCTATCTTTCTCTCTCTCTCTATCTTACTTATATATTACATATTATATTTAATTTTATTGTGCTATGCGAAAAAATTACACGGCAAATTTGTTCATGGAAATAATTCGCTGAAGCAATTCTAAGTATACATGCGTGTAAACTTCTTTTACCTTCCCTCAGATAAATTTCAAACAAGACATGATGTAATTGGACAACAGCGAAGAAAAATCGATGACTGTGAGAATTCGCCCTTAATGCTCATCAGTGTATCCAACACAAGTCTTAAAGGTCCTATCCAGACGGACCTATAAATCCACGTAGTATATTATATACGTGCATATATATACATACAAAATATATATAAGTAGGAAAATCGAACAATCACGTATCCAGTGCAAAGGACATCATATCAACGCGCTATTTATAATGCAGACGCGTGATTTATCGGGTGGATTTCTCGATGAATATAATTATCCTCGTGTGCGAATCCATCTGGACAGGCCTTAATGCAAAAGAAAGAAACGATCGTACGCGGGCGGTACGCACGCGCGTCTAATCTAGCTGGAATGACGTCATCGGCAAAGTTCGGAGCAAGGTGGGGAATCAAAGCGCCGATCGGAGGGGTTGTGAAACGTGAGGGGGAATCGGGTAGCGCACACGTGTGTATATGTGTCAGGTGCGCCGGTGTATGTGTGTGCGCGCGTGCGTACCTGTGTGCGTGATTTCTTCGGCGGTGGCCGTGGCGGGTGCCGCTGTGTGTGCTGGTGCGGACCGTAGAGTGGCCAGCGACGGCTAGTGTGTCAGTCGGTTGGCGAGTCGCGGCGCTGCTTCTCTGCGTATATGACTTTGCGGTGGCGGCGGCCCGCGATAGAGATAGAGCGATAGCGCGAGTGAATTCGCCGTGGTAAGACGAGGGTAGAAGTGGTGCGGTGCTGGTGGTGGTGACGACGACAACGGCGGCGGCGCTCCATCCTCATTGTCGGCGGTCAAGCCTGCTGCTGTGAATGCGCTGCTGTGGTCCATGTGCTCTGACTGCTGACTAAAATGCTCATCAAGGAATTGTAAGTGGTAGCGGTAGCCTGAACGACGGCGAGGGGGGAAGGAAGGGGGGCTATCGTCGGCTGTTCGCGATACGTCGAATGCCGACGAATTCCTTTGTTTTTCGTGTCTCTGCCAGCGCAGCGAAATTCAAAACCGATCAACGGGGTGCGATGATTAGTAATCTTTAACGGCGGCTGCCATTGGAGGGGGTGGAGAAAGGAAGACGAAGAGAAAGAGTCTGCGTGTATGTGGGTGTGTGAAAGAGAGAGAGAGAAAGAAAGAAAGAGTGAGACAGACGGACGGAAGAGGGATGGTAGCCCTCTCATCCCTTACCGCCTGATTCTAGAGGTCTAGCTGCACTTTCTGCACCTTGTCCCCGTTCTCTTTCCTACCCGAAGGCCCGAACGCACGCCTGCCTCGTTTTAAATGCGTTAAGTGCAGGAAAGTGTAGCTGACTAGGTGTAGCTGACATGGAGCTCGAAAAATCTTTTCGATTTCTTCGGCGCCGGTCATCGATTCACTGACTAATACGAACCGATCTGACTCGGTAACGCGAGTTTCGTGTTTGATCGATTGTTTTCGAATTTGGATTTAATTAAGATTGCCCGAGCGTTTTACGTGCGACTCGCGGCAGCAACGTGTGCCGCCCTCCCCCCTCCCCCCGGTAGTTTAATGCGGGAAACGTGACTCAAGGCCGCCGTTGCCTTGCAGCCGACGTGATCTTTACCGTTCTCTTATTCGATGTTTGATGCATAATTATGCTAACTAATATTACTTGTTTGTTACAGCCGTGTCACTCTACCGCTAACAGTGGAAGAGGTACGTGCAATCTGTTGCAAAGGTCCTGCTCATAATGACCCAGTTTGTAATATTACTCCTGAGAATATTAGAATGCAAAAAATGAATGACTGGGGTTAGCTTCTTAGCGATGCTCTACAATCAAGAGGATCTGCCAATCATCTAATTGGCATTTATATGACAATATGTTTCTGGTTAAGTTCTTGTACGGAGCTCTTGCAAATTAAACATTTTTCTTATCATACAATGCTCCAACAAGCTTCGTTGTTACCTGTTACCATGGATTACATTCGTATCTTTCGTGTTGTTAATTCTGCTTACTTATCCTGTCTGGTAGGGAAAGAGAGATACATTTTAATTTTATTATTATATTATATAATTGATTATTATATAATAAGATTTGATGCTTCTTTTAGATATGACAATATAAATATATATATATATTTTTTTTCTTTTTTTTTCTCTAATTCAGCTCGTTAATGTAATAATATGAAATATTCATTTAAGAGGAAAGATGATTAAGCACATTCGCTCCTCAGGGTTAACTCTCATATGCGTGTATTAATTATATAATACTACCTGTATTTAAAAAAAACTGAGAAAAAACAAACTTGTTTATTCCATATTCATATGTTATCTTTCCTTTTTTATTAACAGTATCAGGTAGCTCAACTGTACTCTGTAGTGGAAGCTATTCCATATTCATATGTTATCTTTCCTTTTTTATTAACAGTATCAGGTAGCTCAACTGTACTCTGTAGCGGAAGCTAGTAAAAATAACACAGGTGGTGGAGAGGGCATTGAGGTTTTGAAAAATGAACCCTTCACGAATTACCCTCTACTTGGTGGAAAATATTCGTCAGGCCAATATACATACAAGATTTACCACTTAGCTAGTAAAGTGCCTGCTTTCATTCGCATTTTACTGCCAAAGAACTCACTGGAGATACATGAGGAGGCTTGGAACGCTTATCCCTATTGTAAAACAGTTATTACTGTAAGTTGCTAGCGCATACATGTGAAATATACCGATACATTAAATATACATGCATATACAAGATCATCGACATTATTCTTATTTTCCACAGAACCCAGGTTATATGAAGGATAACTTTGTGATCATGATAGAGTCATTTCATATTGGTGATGTCGGCAATCAACATAATGTAAGTACGACGAGATGTCGGCTATAGTACGATCGGCTGGTTACACGTCTTTTCTACCTGACAGGTTCACGAGTTGCCGCCCGATAAGCTCAAGATCAGGGAGATCGTGCACATAGATATTGCGAACGATCCGATTGCCAATGCCGATTACAAAGAAGACGAGGATCCGACTAAATTTAAGTCTCAGAAGACTGGCCGAGGTCCTCTCGTCGGGAAGGATTGGAAGAATAATGTTCAGCCTGTCATGACGTGCTATAAGTTAGTCACTTGCGAATTCAGATGGTTTGGTCTGCAGACTCGTGTCGAAGGGTTCATTCAGAAGGCGGAGAGGCGTCTGTTCACTAATTTCCATAGACAAGTTTTCTGCTGGATAGATCGCTGGCATGGTCTAACTATGGAGGATATTAGAGCAATCGAAGATAATACGAAAGAAGAACTGGACAGGGTAAGGGATTCATTTCTCCTTCCGTTTCCGACGAACTTTTCCACCTCGAGGCGAGTCTATTCTATGATCTTGCTTTGTGCGACAGCACCCTAAGCAAATTAATTTGCCAAAGACAAAGCAATTTTTTCCAAGCGCTAAAATGTATTGTGTATGTTTAATTGCAGCAAAGACATCAAGGAGAAGTGCGGGGTATGAGCGCTGATGATTGAGGCTTTGATAGCTTCTATTACGAACGGTTAAATCAATTTCCTTATACATGTCAACACAAATACATACGCATACCTACAGATATACACCCTGTTATGCTCTGTCATAGACGATTCTACAGGATTCGAACGATTTCCGGAGTTTACGTGTCTAGATTCAGTGTCTACTACAAATTACTTACGATTTTAATTTATTTTACATTTACAAGCGTTTTAGATAAATGTATCTACAGTCGAAGATTGTCATAACATAGTTATTACTATGAAAGAGGGCAAAAAAACGGAAAAAATAACCAGTGTAGTCTGGTTCCTGTTTAAAGTGCATAATTATGAAAGAAAGAGAATTTGGTTTCGCGAAAACCATATCTAGACAAAGAGTTGCGATTATTTAACGGCATTGTAGTTCGATAAAAGTAGGTATCGAAGTTCAATAACGAACAACAAAATGCTTACTGCAAAGTACATAAAAGAAAAAAAAAGGAGGAAGGAAATATGTGATTTAACATTGCAAGTTTGATCGTAGTTAAATAGTTAAAAAAAAATCCACAGTTTAAAATATTAATGTACAATTGAAAAATCTAAATGTTGCATATTAACGGTCCGTGTTTCGAAGTATTATTATTTCGGCCGAAAGTGATCGCGTATTTTCGGACGACATTTCGAGAATATTTTCTCAAACTTGCGAGGATGTGCGATATCCGGAAGCTTGAAAACGAAAACGTATATGTTATAACGGTCTTGGGTGTGTGTCTACGGTTACTTTGTATAATCTTCGATATTCGCCGATCACGAAACAAGGCACAGCAGATCCCGATTTATAGCGACCTTCTGTTTGTCCTCAATTGTTAACGACGAATGCGTTTTTTTTTTATACGTTTGATCTCCCAAAATTAGGACCAAACTGATGGATTTTTTAATTATATTGCGACGGTTGACGGTGAAATATTAACAATACCAAATTCACGAGAATTTCTTTTTCTCGTTTTGCATTTCTCGTTTCACGAGAATAGTGTGCGGGCGGGGGG